>NC_136627.1:0-102276 GCF_933228915.1 Telmatherina bonti | reverse complement strand
AAAGCAGCTGCTCCTTACATGAAACCAAGTGTAAGGTTCCACTCTGACTTCTCCCTGATTCCTTTTCTCATCTACCGCTAAGCAGTAAAGGACATTAAAACTGACACTATTTTAAATATATAACAACACATACAGTAACAGATTTTAAAGTTTCTCTTGGGATATACTTTTTAAAATAAAAGTATAAATACAAGCACATGCAACAGAATTTAGAAGGATAAAAAAAACTGTTTTAGATCTAAAGAAGTAATTTTAGTCTCAGGTCAGAACTAGTTACCCCTTATATATACTGCCCAAAAAAAATTAAGAAAAAATTAAAAATGAAATTACATAACATATGTACTCTTGTGTATAAAACCAAAGTCCAAATTAAATCGATATATTTCTTTAATGTGTTTTTGTGCAGGTGACATCCTTGGCCGGGCCCTGAAGAACCTTGAGGGGCTGCTGCGTATGCCATATGGATGTGGGGAGCAGAACATGGCTCTTCTGGCCCCTAATATCTACATCCTCCATTACCTAGAAAATACAGAGCAGCTGACCTCAGCTATCAAGGAGAAGTCATCCAACTTCCTGACCAGTGGTAAATTAACTTCAGTTTGTAGTTAGTATGAATGCTATGTCAGAATTCTTGCAATAATTCTTTCATGAAGTGTCCTGACTTTTGAAATCGATAAATATGTGTTAGGGAAGAGTTTAAAATTCTGCTTAGCACCCTATGAAGGCTTGTGCCACAAGTACATTACTTTGCAAAGCTTATCATTCCAGTAAAAAATAGAAATGCAGATCAGTCAAATTGTCTCTTAAAACGCTGACTATGTTCTCCATAGCTGGAGAACAAAAACTGCAAATGAATTGATTAAGTATATCTATCTTGTCTTAACTTGTGGTTTGAACTCAAAATTGTACTTGCAGTCTGTATTGGGGTAGCAGTAGCATCATTTAGTCTGCAAGCAAATTTGAATCTGTCCAACAATGATTTGAAGTAATCATTGATGTCAGTTGTCTTTACCACAAATTAGAGACTAAATGTGTACTTAAAATATAGCACAAGTTGGCTTGACCATGGATACGCAAGAGGTGGCTGACTTGTCCACAGTCTACAATACGGAGTCTACAAACACTAATAAACATATAACTCACTTCAGAGAAGATATCTGTAAGCTTGTTGATGAACTGAGAATCAAGAATGAGCTACTTGACAGTCTGCTAGACTTGGCCCACCAATAGCACTCCATATACATCACCTCATGAAAGGCTCTCTGTAGGATACAGTGCCATAGGATCCAGACATCTCTCCAGCTTATCTACTAAACAGCAACTTTGGGAAAAGGTGGTGTGACGCAGGAAGAAAGGTAGTGGTGGACATGCTGTCTTTAAATGCTCTGAGGCTCTGTCTACTGCTGCAACCTCCGGCAGTTAAAAGGGAAGCCTACACTGCCAAGATGGTGACGGTGGGAACCACCCAATGAGTTTCACTTCAGCTTTTCGAGAACCTAAGGCTGATTCATGGACTTTACATAGAAACGGTCCAATTATAATTAAGTCATAATAATGCTACATAATTACTCCTTTTTTTAAAAAGTATAAATCAATATTTTTAGATAATTTGAGGCACCCACCAGGTAATTAGCATAATATTAGCATATTATTTCCAAATGGTTTTACTTCTCCCCTCCTTCTTATGGCTGTACATTACAGGACATTACAGGGCATGTTATTCTTTAACTTCAGTACCCAGTTAACTGATGTACCCAGTTAACACTGGGTACATCAGATAACAATAGACTATATTGTTATCTGATGTACCCAGTGTTACTAACTACAATGTCACCTGGTTATTACTTTGGCAATTAAAGATTTACCAGTTATTCCTTGTGTATTATCCCACTATTACCATATTATTACCAAGCCTCAAGGTAAAACATTTCCTAAGTTTGTATTGCTTTAAGTCTTGTTTAAAGTTAAAGAAGAGGCTGAAAGTTCATAGTTTGTCACAAAAGAAAACGTCTGAAAATTGCATAAAATGCTCCCACCTCATTTAAAAATGGTCTTTTTACCAATTGACATGATTACATTACCCTCTTAATTTTTTGTTGTTACTCAGGTTACCAGAGACAGCTGAACTACAAAGATCATCAAGGGGCATACAGCACATTTGGACATGGTCCAGGAAACACATGGTGAGACTACTGGTCATCAGTCAGTACACTTTGTAGAGCATAAAGACCTCCAAACCAAAGCCTCTAATTCAAAGCCCAGATGTCCCTTTCCCTGGCCACATTCGCCAGCTAGTCCAAAGGATCCACAGAGAAGTAACCTCTCCAGCGGGTTGTGGGTCTTCCTCAGGGTCTCCCACTCCAAAGACATGCCTGGAACATCTCACCCTAATCCAAAATCAATTAAGAAAACTGGAGATTGGTAATTTTACTTCCCTGTTCTGGTGACAAGAGTGACTTACCGATCCTCGAAATCTACGCAAATATATCCCACTGAAACGCTTTGTGTCAAAAATGACAAATTTGGATGTTTAAAACACCAATCATAATAACTTTGCTTCTGTACAATTAATGATGAAAATTGTAAACGAATGAGAAGCTGATGTTGTTCACCAGCGTCACAAGACACTGCATGATCAATAATGCCGGGCATCTTGCTGCTAGACTGCAGAGTCTAACCCCACATAATTCGTTCTTTACAAACTTCATAACTTGCAAAACTCCTTTCTCATCAAACTCATCAGAAAGCAAGCACATATCAGCTGCTGACTGGAACAATTTATTGACAACTGTTTTGACAATATTTGCAACATGAACAGGAACAAAATCATTCATTCATTTTCTGAACCCGCTTAATCCAAGTAAGGGTCGTGGGGGCACTGAAGCCTATCCCAGCAGCCTTCGGGCGAGGCACGGTACACCCTGGACAGGTTACCAGTCGATTGCAGAGTGGAACAAAATCAAATCCTCCATAATGGGTAACTGGACACCCCCTCTCATTAATTTTCTAGTGAATGAGTAGGGGTGTCATTGGGCTCATAGTATGCTAGGCTGGAGGCAGAGGATGAATCGAACCTCATGAAGAACAGCTCATTTGCTGCCCAGATTTCCATCAGTGATCTTTCTCATTCATGGCCACACATCCCTGACGTTCTGCTGGAGCTGATTTGATTTTGTGTTGTTTTCAATAACTCCCTGTCTCCCTCCCTCAAGGCTGTCCTTAAATATTTAGTAGCTTTTTCAGGTCACTGGTGATCCAGGGTTTGTTATTGGGGAAGCACCTCACTATTCTTGTTGGGACGATGCTGTCCACACAGAAGTTTATGTAATCTGTCACACACTCAGTCATGGCGTTGATGTCGTCTCCATGAGGTTCACAGAGGATGTTCCAGTCTGTAGCCTCAAAGCCTCCTCTAAGAGCATCTTAAGCTGTATTACACAGGGCTTTATTTCTGTGAGATAACTGTTTGCTGCTAAACATTGGACTCGTAGGTGGAGATGAGAAAAACCTGCTTATGTTTTGATCGCTGCCTAGGCGGAGCTTTATACTTTCTATAATTTGCATAAAATAAATGCAACATGTTAGTTTGTCTGATGGAGCCGCTGACAAATTGTTGTAATGCTGGTAAAGTTGCAGTGAGGGAGACGCTGTGGAAGTCTCCAGATATTACAATGAATGTGTACGATGCTGTGTTTGTAGCTGAGCAACAGAACTGACATTGTCAGAGTAGTAAGATAAAACCACTACCAGACTAACACAGGTCAAATATGGACCAATAGTTTGTGGTGTGGCATGTAAATTTTTCAACATTAAATTGGATTAGGGCTGCACCGTGGCATGGTGGTTAGCACTGTGGCCTCACAAAAAGAAGGTCACTGGTTTGATCCCCAGCTGGGGCGAGGTGTGGACAGTGGCCTTTCTGTGTGGCATTTACATGTTCTCCCCATGCATGCATGGGTTCTCTCCGGGTTCTGGATTCTAACTGGTTACTTTAAATTGCCCATAGGAGTGGTTGTTTGTCTCTGTGTGTCCAGGATGTACCCTGCCTTTCACCCAAAGACTGCTGGGATAGGCTCCAGCTTCCCCGAGACCCTTCATCGGACTAATCGGTTGGGATAATAATTGAATTGGATTAAATTAAAATTTAACCTAATCAAGGCTGTTGGGAAATTATTCACATCAACTCAGGAAATAAGTGCTGAGCCCTAGTTTATATCGACAATTGAGAAAATGTACTGAGTTTGTAGCCTAGTCTTTTCTCTTAATGGACGTTTGTAAGTTTTTTTGTCTGCTAAAACTCAGAACTTCTTCAGTGTCACAGCCAGTTTGCAAACACACAAAAAAATTATATTGCAAAATATTAATTAATAAATAAAACATAAACTAGCTGTCGTGGAATTTATCCGATGAGAACAAGCTGAGGAACACGACATCCTAAGGCAGTGTCAATCAGCCTTGTCAACAAGGCTCTGATACACGGAACGAAACACAAAACAAGAAGGGCAGCAAATACTGCAATGGAACCGCAATGGACTCAGCTGCTTCCGACGTGGACGGAAGCAGCTGAGTCATCAGGATGAACGGAGTGCCTGGACCGAGTGACTGGATAAGGGGGCAGATGGGAAACCCAGGAAGACAGCAGTAGGCAAGAGAAGGGTGACAGGGGTACATATACCAGTCCACTTCGATGGCAACACACCCCTAAGAACCAGACCACCGTACCACCACCAAAGGCCGGGTCGAGCTACAGAAAAATGCACATTAACAGCATACACACTACTGCACCATCCCCAGTCCACAGCCCCAACAAACCCAGAACCGGGAGAGGAGTTGCACAACCAACACCTTACTCAGTTCAGACTTGGGACCCGGGAAAAGTCCAATGACGGGGAAATTAGCATAGTACTCAGCCAAGCTATGAGGCGACGACACGACATCACTGCAAAGAGAAAAATCTACTAACGGGTCCCGGCGAGGGTCCGGAACATACACAGATAATCTCATATCATAACAGGAGTTCAAAGTGTCACCCCGATATCGGCTAGGAGGAGGATACTGCAAAAGGGGCTCAGAGGTAGTGTTAAACGTGAACACCAGAGTAGCCTTATTAAGGTCTAATTTCAACACACCTGCGAGAATTCTCATTATCCCTGTAGGTGGAAGGAGACCAGTCAGTCCCAGTATCGGAAAAAACGGTCCCCCAAGTAGATGCAGAAGCGGAATCAGACAAATACCACTGGTAACCGGTCCACCGATCACCATGCCATCCAAGGAACCGGAGCACACACATGGTGTAGGTATCTTTATGACAGAGTAGACCACACAGGGGCTCCTTAGTGCGCTAGCTGGGGAACAGAAGACGGCGTGTCTACCTGTTAGAACCCTTCTGGACACCCAGCAACCGCGGGGCAGAGAAGGAGCTGTAGGGAGTGGCAGAGCGGTTAACAGGGGGTGAAGCAGATTGATTAAAGAAGAAAATAGGAAACAAAATGATGCTAGCTAAAATAACCAAGCAACACATTGAGCCCTTTAATGATCAGATATGAACCCTAAATGGATGCCAGGGTCGATGTGGGCGGCGCTTGCATTGGAGCTTGGCATGCTACTGTTAAGGTGGACGCTAATTTCACTCCACACTGAGATTGCTTGAGAACGGCGGCTGGTCTTCAGGTGTGAGAGTTGACTGTCTCACTAACCACGCTACCACAGGGATTATTCTACGGCAGTTGGATACCACGGGCACCCACGTAGCATGTATTCAGCCAAGTAGCACTGTCATCTGTCTGGGTCGCCAGAAGAATCTGAAATGGGTGGTCCCAGCATTGACGTTTGAAGCTTCTCATCAACACAAAGTCTCCAGGCTGAAGTAAACGGAGCTGCTTAGACGCTGGTTCAGGAAGGTCTGCAGCAACCTGAGAGCAAATGCCTGAAAAGGTTCACATGAGATCAGCACAGTATGTTAAAACATTACTATCACACAGGGCCGTGTCTGGAGGGGGAGCCTCAGAGGGGCCCATGCCCAGTCGGGTGGACCTGCGAAAAGAATCTACGGGGGGACCTGTTGGGTCTCCCCTTTTACGCATGCGCATGGACAACAGCACAAGAGGAAGTGCTCTGGTCCAAGGAAGGCCTGAGAGAGACCGAGGTGCAAATCTCTCCATCTGTGGGCCATGAGAGAAAAGAGGAAGTGAGAGGCTGCAAAAGGAGGGTGGGTCAGTTGCTTCCCCTCGTCAGATAAAACCACTTGATGTGAAATTAACAATAACAGAGTTCAGATCAGGACTAAAACACAGGGCTGTCAGCAAATAAAAAAATGGAGGATTCCAACCTTTCCTAATATTCTTCTTCGATCGGTCATATTGCACCTGAGTGGTGTTCACCACAGCCAGGAAATTACCTTCTTATTTATCGGCACACAGCGGTGCAGTTAATGCAACCTTATGTTGTCTGGGCTGAAAATTTAGAAATGTACACGAGCCGGGAACACTCGAGATCATCTGTGTGCTCTTTAAAACAGGTTTGCCACTGTAACGGCTGCCTGGTGCATGTTTTGTCAGAGACGCTGAAGATAAATGTTTTGTGATAAGGCCCAGCTAGAGATGTAGAGCGTGCCAGAAGTTGTTTTGTCTGTATGAACTGATGTTTAGCTTCCCTGCAGCAGAGGAGCGAAAACACTGGGACCTTGTTCAGTTGCAAAAGTCTGCAGGACTGCAGAACTTTTATGCATGTTCATAAGTGTGGTCTGAAGCTAAGCAGAAATAGTGAGAAAATGTTTGGTCTTTGGTCTAATTGTGTGGCCTGGTCATGTGGATACAATGCCAGGAATATATGTAGGTGTGTATAATCATTCAGCTCGGACCACTCGGTCTGCTCAGGAATCAGATCCACTACAGTCACCACGCCCTCCCCACCAATCAGCATACAAGCAGAAATTGTGCCCAACACATGTCTATTAAAGCTTCCTGGTAGATAAATCAGGTTCATATGTGTAATTAATAAAGAGTGACATGTAAAGGAGCAGAGAGGGGGGCAAAAGGTTCCAGGAAGGAGATCCAGGTTTTCCACAGAGAACTGAGTGAACACAACAGTCTTTCTGACAGAATCAGGGTGCAGCTTATTCCAGAAAACATCATCTGACTCTCTAGTCGGGGTGGGATTCGTGCTGCCTGCCGGCCACATCTGTTAGTCTTTTACTTCCAGAAAATCCCACAACCAGTCTGAGGACAAGGAGGATCCATCACCTCCAGAGGTCAAAGGTGAAAATCAAGCCCACATGTCCTCCAGAAAATTCATATCCACACTGTTCACAGTCACAACGAGCAGGGTTCTGCCAGACCCTCTGGTTCTGGGATCCCGGGCCCCATCAGCAGTGGCCGAGTCCCTGCAGTCACATCTGCATATCAGGTCCTGCTCCAGGACTCAGAGCTGACACAGGAGGGAGGTGGAGAGTTGCAGCATGTTGTAGGGACCGTTTCTGCTCCAATGTCCTGACTGACAGCATGTGTCAGAACTCTGCAGTGGCCCAGACCAAGAACTCCCTCTTCCCCAGTCCTCCCCCTTAATCCCCCTCGGGCATGATAGACATGTTGGGGTCCCTCTGCATCCATAAGTCAGTGTTTCCCTGGGAAAGCTGAACATGACCTCGCCAAGAAGATAACGCAGCTGTAACACATGAAGATGATGTTGGTGTGCCGTTCCTGTTTTAAAGCTTGAAATTTTACCTCTTTTTTTCCTATAACACCATGCTTATTTTCATCATCTTTTAGCTGGGTATGTAACAAGCACAGCCTAAAGTCTTTCTCTGTTTACTTTCAGTCAATGTCAATTTATTGAGTCATACAAGACATAAACATAAAATAACTGTAATCTTAAAGAAACAAAAGTCACCATTTAAATGTCTGAAAGGAATTAAACAGAAGTCCAAGCCCATCCAGCCCAAGCAATGCACACCAACCCAACAGAATCAGCTCCCAACGCCACAAATCATGTCCCTCATCTTTCAGTTTATTCTTTACTTCTTCCAATGTGGTGTTACACTTAAAAATATTCTCAGATTATAGAATTGTGTTTCCTCTAGGAAAAGGGTTCCACATTCAAACAAAGAGTCGCTTTTATGTTGTTACAAAAGCTTTAGGAAGAACAGCACAAACAGCTATTTTACACAGTATTTTGTATGCTTGATTCTGTCTACACATTCTATGACATCATCCCCTTCAGTGAGCATAAGGCCTTTAATGAACACACCTGTCTTCCTCAATTCCCTCTCTCATGTTTTCCTTTCCTTTGCGATGCCTTCCTCATCCAACCGTCTCCTTATCTCCTACACCTGCACTGAACAGTAGTTTGTAAAATACATGTTAACATGTTAGATGTGCTCTGAACTTGTCCTCTGCCTCTAACAGTTCTTTCTAAAGTTCTTACAATTAGCTAAACTCTGCAATAATACAGATTTGTCATTTAATCTTTAACCTCCTCCTTACTAAACTGTTAGAGGAAGATAATATTCTCTCTTTTCTTTCCTGGTCCATCCAGGCACGTCCTGTCACATCTAACAGAGTCTGCCTGAACCAGGCTTTACTGTCATCTTTTGGAGAAATGCCCGTGATCTGATTTTCAATCTTTAATATAATCACGTTCTTAGACATTGACTTGAGAAAATTAGCTGAATCATTAGTTAGTGTGGACAGCAATTTGTGTATATAATTTTGATGCTAGGTACATCAGATATGTGGATCCTACAACCACTTGCCACGGACTTGCCATCATATGAGCAAACTTACACACACACTGATTTCTGTGTGAATGGCTGCTATGGCCCCCTGATGTCACCCAAACCAGCCAATCACACAGTTTTAATTCACCCAGGAAAAGAGTCACCAAAAATAACAAAAAATTTCCGACAATATTTCCACACAACTCTCCAGAGAATAGCAGGTCAGACCTCTATTTTTAATTCCTCTTATAGAGAGTGAACATTATTATTATTATTTATTTCTGTTCCAACTTTTCCATCTGATACATGCTCATAAAGCTTCCTTCTGGAAACCCACATTCTTCATGCCAGAACATTAAAAAATTTACGTACATCTTCATCATATTTCTGCTTTATAAACACCATGATAGAATCTGGTTTAGGTTGCTCCTCCTTTCCCCCTATAGTCCCCATTGTCACCTGGTCATATATTTCTGCTATGTCAGAATAGTCAATCATTTCTACTCACAGGATTTCGTTTAGTAACCTGATCTCATAGAGTCTATTTCTCTATTTTTCTTTGTTTAATTTTTGTTTTAATTTCATTTATTGTCAGTCAGTCCTGGGGAAAAGGAGCACAACCACCATTATTATGAAAACAGTCGACAAGTTTATAAACAAACTGTTTCAGTTCGATTAGCAATGAGAATCCCTCAGTCTACAATATTATATCAAAAATACTTTCAATCAGATCATAATTTGGAAAAATATACTTCTCACCAGATAAATCCACAGGTGGGTTGAGATCCCGTCGTGCTCTCGTCACTCTAAAAGTGGAACTATTATGTGCATTTCAGGATAATTTTTTTTTTATTTCTGAGACCAGAAGGACTGGGATTGATCGAGTTATTGTCACAAATGGCTTTATTTACTTCAGACCGACCCTCTCCATAGGCTGTCAGATCAGCCTGTGGGCAAAACGAGTGGATTGAGACTCTTCCGCATTAAGCCCCGCCTCCCGCCACTGCACTACATCGGGAACGCGCACCGCAACTGCTTTCGCCGTCATTGTAACATCTCATAAACAGAAGGATTAGGCTAATATGAACTCAATAAAAAAACAAAATACAATGTTAACACATGGCATACAGCCCTACATGTTGGAACCTGAACCAGACCCTGAAAACGAAGTGGAAAACAGCAACCCACAGCAACGAATGCAGCAGGATGTCTGTCTTTGGTAAACTCACCAGTCATCGTTGGAAATAACTTAATCCGACGTTTTCCACCCGCCTGATGTATTTGTACATGCCCTTGTTAACCAGTAGAAGGTAACCAATCACCAAACCTTATCCCCCAGGACGTCACAAGGATTTCCAAGTAGAAAAAACTCTCTAAAACGATGCGTTTTTCGTCGCCATGGAAACCGAACGGAGAGAGTGCTGGAACTCAAACTCAAACATGCATTTAGGTGATAAAAAACAGTGCCGTTCACGTCTGATGAAGATTCAACACTGTAACACTGTAGAAAGCTCAGAAAACTTGAAATACCATCATAGCACCCCTTTAAGGCCTATTCGAGGTTTGAAGATGAATCTGTTTGGATTCAGGCGGCCAACCCCTCAGTCCGGTCCCGGCAGAAACTTGCCACTTCTGACACCAAATTGTCGTGTAATTTATCCGACGAGAAAATAAATCTATAAATCAACTGTTTTCTGTTCAATTTATTGACCATGCACAGGGTGTTACAGCGATCTGTAGGCATACACAAATAACCTTTGCCTGGCAGCACTAGTCAAAACAACTGCCAGCTTGAAGATAACAACAGTCAAGCTGAAACAGGCCTTGAACAGAATACTTTGTTTTATGCATGAAGGAATAACATATTAAAACTACACTATACGCATAAATCACACCACACTAGCTGAACTTGTATCAGCAATTTGTGTTAAAAATTGTTAATTTGGAAAAATTAACAAAGTGGATAAATGCTCATTGTGCTTTTTTCTCAGGCTGACTGCATTTGTTCTGAGATCTTTTTACAAAGCTCAGTCTTTTATCTACATTGACCCAACAAACATCGAAAAGTCAAAGAATTGGTTGGAACAAAAACAACTTGAAAGTGGATGCTTTCAGCAGTCTGGAAAACTCTTCAACAACAGAATGAAGGTAAGCTAACTGCTACTTTTCCAAATAAAAACACTGGATTAGTTTGTTTTCCCACTGACAGGAGGACTTCTCCTATAATTATGTATGATCCCATTGTGCACATTTATTTATTTATAGTTAAGAACACAGACAAAAATACAAGAATTTTCTATCTTGTTCATCCATCCATCCATCTTCTGCCGCTTATCCGGTAGGGTCGTGGGGGCAGCAGCCTAAGCAGGGAAGCCCAGACTTCCCTCTCCCCAGCCACATTTGCCAACTCTGCGGGGGGATCCCGAGGCGTTCCCAGGCCAGCTGAGAGATATAATCCCTCCAGCGTGTCCTGGGTCTTCCTCGGGGTCTCCTCCCAGATTGACGTGCCTGTAACACCTTACCAGGGAGGTCCAGGAGGCATCCTGACCAGATGCCTGAGCCACCTCAACTAGTTCCTTTCGATGCGGAGGAGCAGTGGTTCTACTCTGATCTCCTCCCAGATGACCGAGCTCCTCACCCTATCTCTAAGGGAGAGCCCGGTCACCCTGCGGAGGAAACTCATTTCAGCTGCCTCTATACGAGATCTCATTCTTTCGGTCACAACCCACAGCTCATGACGATAGGTGAGGGTAGGAACGTAGATCGACTGGTAAATTGAGAGCTTCGCCTTCCAGCTCAGTTCCTTCTTCCATCTGTCGATCTCACGCTTCATCCTTCCCTCACTCGTGAACAAGACCCCGAGATATTTAAACTCCTCCACTTGAGGCAGGACCTGACTCCCGACCCGGAGAGGGCAATCCACCCTATTCCGGCTGAGGACCATGGTCTCAGATTTGGAGGTACTGATTCTCATCCCAGCCGCTTCACACTCAGCCGCGAATTGCTCAAGCGAGAGTTGGAGATCACGACCAGATGAAGCCAACAGGACCACGCCATCTGCAAAAAGGAGGGACCCAATCCTGAGGCCACAAAGCCAGATCCCCTCAACACCTCGATTGCGCCACAAAATTCTGTCCATAAATCCGGTGATAACAGGCAGTCTTGGTGGAGTCTGACACTCACTAGAAACTAATCCAACTTACTACCGGCAATGTGGACCAAGCTCTGACACTTGTCGCACAGGGACCGGACAGCTCATACAAGGGGGTCCGGTACCCCATTCTCCCGGAGTACCCCCCACAGGAGCCCCCGGGGAACATGGTTGAATGCCTTTTCCAGGTCCACAAAGCACATGTAGACTGGATGGGCAAACTCCCATGCCCCCTCCAGAACCCCAAAGAGGGTACAGAGCTGGTCTACTGTTCCGCGACCAGGACGAAAACCACACTGCTCCTCCTCAATCCGAGATTTGACACTACGGCAGACCCTCCTCTCCAGGACCCCTGAATAGACCTGACCAGGAAGGCTGAGGAGTGTGATTCCCCTATAATTGGAACACACCCTCCGGTCCCCCTTTTTAAAGAGGGGGACCACCACCTCAGTCTGCCAGTCCAGAGGCACTGTCCCCGATGTCCACGCGATGCTGCAGAGGCGTGTCAGCCAGGACAGCCCCACAGCATCCAGAGCCTTAAGGAAGTCCGGGTGGATCTCATCCACCCCCGGGGCCTTGCCGCCAAGGAGCTTTTTGACCACCTCAGCGACTTCAGCCCCAGAGATAGGAGAGTCCACCCCTGAGTCTCCCAGCTTTGTGGACATGCGGAAATCGCGGCGGAAAAGAGAGGGGGAAAGGCGGGGCTTTTCTTCCGGTCAGTCTGAATGATGGCAGATTCAGTACAGAGATGGCATGGTTTTATTTAATAAATAAAGCTAGAGAACGTTGTCGTAGGGCAGTCACTGTTAATGCAACAAGAGCCGCACTCAGCAGAGAGCCCCCCCTCCCCCCAAAACAAAGCGTTGGTAGGTAACGTATCCTGCTAAGTTGCCAAATCAGTAACGTTCAGCTTTTTAGCATCTTTTAGCAATATTTTGGTTATCCAAAATATTACACGGAATAATGGCATCTCAGCCCCGTGTCTATGTTCAGGAATCCTCCAGGAGCTGCGAGCTGATCACTCTGATTGGTTGACGCGCCGCGTCAAGCGGCAAAAGTTCAGCTTTGCCGATATCTGGCTTTTGATGTGCGTTCTGCGTGAAATGCACATCGAGCTTAAAGAACTTCTGCGCAGAACGCAGACGCCCAAAACGCAATGCGAGAAAGCTGGACGGCCCCTTGCCGTGCCTCCACATTGACTTTACATGGAAACCTGCCGCTCTTGACGTTCAAATCGCGTTTGGTCTGAACACACCGCAAGTGTATCATCTGGAGTTGCTGCAGTTGGTCAGGTCTCAGTTCAGGAACATAGAATGAAGTGAGCTGACCAACTGAATGTGCTCAATGAGCAGGTTATTCCATGTTCCCTGCTGGCATGGCCATATTCCAAGAACACAATGGCAAAATCATCAGGCTCAAATTGTCAGATTGGTTCTGTCACAGTGCATGGAGGTGTGGACCCAAATGCAGAGACGGGAGCCAGGAATGCAGAATCAAGATGCTTTAATAAACTAACCTGAAAAGTAGAAGGCTCAACTAAGGCACGGACAATTACAACAATGCTGAAAACATAAACCAAACGGTATAAATACACAGAGGGAACAACAGGGAATATGTGAACTACATCAGAAAATCAAACCAGGTAAACTGATAAACAAAAAGCAAAATGGGAGACAATAGACAAGGGAACAAAACAACAAAATAAAACAGGAAACCAGGAACTAAAGAGACAACAGGAAACATCACAGCATGTCAGGTTCAGGGCTGCCAGGAGTCCAGCTATGAACCCTACTGAGAATCTTTGGGCTGTGCTGATTGATGGGGTGTGTGAATTTTAGCTTTGGCCTGACATTGTACAAAGTAAGAGAAAACATGTCATACTGGTTATGAGATGCATTAAATTTATTGATGACAATTTTGTTTCCAGTCAATTCAGCAGGATTCAAAAGTACAAATTCATCTGCTTTTTATTGATTAATTTGTGAATAAAGAGAACACCACTCTTTCCACGGTCGGTTGCCTAAATTGTGCTGAAACTTTGGGGGTGCTCTGTCTCTGCAGGGTGGTGTGTCTGATGAAGTAACTCTGAGTGCTTACATTACTGCTGCCTTCTTGGAAATGAAAATATCCACAGATGTAAGTCAAATTTATTTAACGGCTTTCTTGTTTTATTTTGTGTCATATGCAAAGAAAAACAAACAAAAAAACAAATTATTGAAAATGTAAGAATAACTTAAAATGACAGTTCATTAATTGGATCTGCATTGCTGACTTTTCCTTTTCCAGCCACTTCCTTCCTATTCATTTGGATACATCTTCCCGCTGTCCTGTTATATCATATGCATAGCAAATTGTCTGAGGATATCCCTGAGCAACCAACTTACTATAAAAATGGTTTGATCTCAAATAAAGTCTATCCCAGCAATCATTGGGCGAGAGGCTGGAACACCTGGACAGGTCACCAGTCCAGGTGTGACCTGTCACACAGAGACACACAGAGAAACCACCATTCATGCTCACACTCGCTCGTATAAGCAATTGAGATTAACTCCTTAAAAGAGTTGCTGGCCCGCCTGCGGGCCATTTTCTGTTTTTTTTATATCACACTCGTACAATACCTTAGATGTTTCCTATTTCAATAAAACGCGCATGACGCACCGGTTGACTCTCCTCTTCTGATTGACCCCATTTTTGATCAACTGAATTGATCCATGATCCTTCCTGAGCCAGTAATACCCACTGAGTGTCAACCCAAATTACTAGACAATCACATACGTTTCCTCCCCCAGACCTTACCCACCAGCTCTGATGCCAGTTCTGACACCACTGTCATAAAGACATTTAAATTCCCGTCACAGCGATGTGTGGCTTGTGTGTGTGGGATGTAAAATGCCTTCAGAAAGTCTGTGCGTAAACATTTGCAACAATGTGTGTACTTATTTGCGTCCGTGCACAAAAGCAGAGGAAGCCTTTTTTGTCCACTTTTTCTCTGTATGAACAACTGCAAACACGCCAAAAGACAGAAATACACCCACGAGGAGGTGGAGGAGTCATTTACATGGAGGGACAGTGATTTTTACAGAGGAAGACGTCTCTGACTGCAGAAGATGTGGTTCCTGAAGGAGAAGAGCATGAAAAGTAAGCACAAAGCTCTATATGCAGCTACGGTGTCTTTACAAGCCGTTTAGATGAGTAACTCTGTTGTTTATGGGGCTTGGGAGGGGGGGCGGGGGGGGTGGTTGTGCGTCCGTTGTTTCTTACTGTTGCCGTATTTCCAGTGGTTCTGTTGGGTCTGCTAAAGATGTGGGACCTGATTTGTTAGAAAACTTGGGGTCTCGGCTCTAAAACGTCAGACCCCGGACCGGGGGAACCGTTCATGCGGGTGTCGTTCAGTCCGAGTGTGCGTGAAGCAAAAAGAGCAGCGATGAAAGAGACACAGCGGTTCAGCACCTCTATTTCCCTCCAGTTGTAAACATTTGTTCATAAATACAAAATCATAGAAAGAAAATAAGCTGCTGCGGATTTATCTGCGTGTGTGTGGACCGCTTCCATGCTCTGTGTGCGCATGCGTGCAGCGATGCGTGTCTGTTAGAACATACACTTATTACAGTCGCAGGACTAATGTGGGATAAAAACTTTTTGTTTGTCTTTATTAGTCTGTCATCTGATTCTGATGGAAACCCAGCAGCTCTTCAGATGAAGGACCAGCTCCTTCCTGCCCTTCAGACCACCAGGACCCCTGCTCATCATAACAGCTACATATTCTGCTCGCCTGCTTTTTTACTTTACTTTTACACTCTTTATCAGCCCATAGTTCAAAAGTAATGTAAATATGTAAATTGTATTGTGTTTATGCATCACCTGGAAGATTTTCAATTTTTCGATTCAATTTTCCACCCCTTGTGGATTAGGATCTTAATTGGTAAATTAGTGTAAATGTATCTTATTCATTAGTGACAGCGCCCACAGTTTGGTGGACATGGCACAGAAGTTATGAATCAATCAAGAATGCTATATTCATCCCATGGGAGAAATTCAAAGTTCCAGTACAACCTGTCCAAGTTATTACAGACAAACACAAAAGCAATAATACATAGAAAACAGGATTGGGCAGTCTGAGGCCTTGCAGCCAGCTTTTTCCAGCGCCGCCTTTCAACAGATACGAATGGAGGAAAATTAGGATTCAGGATAGATGGCATAAAACAGGTACCACCAGACTGTGGGGATGCAGTCTACAGAGACAAGAAAAACCCATATGTAAGAGATTACATACAGACCTAATAAAGCCTTTTTTCCTTTTTTAAATTCTTTTTAAGTAGGCATCACCTTTAAAGTTACACCCACATTATACATGATCCTGCTTACAGATTATGATAGGTTACCATTTCAACTAATTTTAAGAAATTGTAATGAGTTACCCTGAGGATCTGTAATTCAGCCACACACAGGGAGTTCGGGACAAATGACCAGTTTATTGGTGAAGGAGTATGAACAGAAGATCAGTCCAGGGGAGTGGTCTGCAGAAGAAACCAGGCAACAGCTGGGAGGTAAACAGGATGGCAAAATACTCATCCAGGCAAAGACAAGGCTCAGAGATCCAAAGACAGGCAGGGTCGGTAACCAGAAGATCCGAAAGGTAGCAGTGTCCGTCGAGGGCAAGGCAAGGAGGGTAATCCAGGGGCATGAAGCAGAGGGTCGGCAACTGCGGACCAATCCGTAGAACGCTGGAACAAAACTAGACATAGGTCTGATTATTATCTGGCAGAAAAGGAGGGATTGGAGGGAGCTTAAGTAGGCAGTGAGAGAAAAGGAAACCAGGTGAACTGAATGAGGTAGCAGAGGCAATTAGGAAGCCAGCAGGTGGATCGAGTAATCAATGATGAGCGCCAGGAGATCAGGGTGGCAAAAACATGACAAGAAATAATGTGGAATAATACAATACAATCTAAATACAATCTAAAAAGATTATTTTGAAGTGATATTGGGATATAAAGCACTTCCTTCTTCTCTAGAACTCCATTCTTCTCTAGCAATTAGTGAAGGCAGATTCCCTCTTTGCTCTTTTCTCTGCCCTGTCCCTCCCCACTCTGCCATGATGCTCTGTCCTGTGTGACTCGGAGCCTCACTCTATACCTCTGATTCCCTTAACTTTTTACAATCATGGATCTGATCGCTGGTCTCTCAATGCAATCAACCAGTTTTTTTCATCCCAGAGATCGGGCAAAGGGGAGCCCAGATGTCCAATGGGACATATCCTGCAGGATGTGTTTCAGACTAGAGGTCCAAGAGGAGGCCAATGTGTCTGGCGGTACTGCATCGCAAACAGGATGCCAATTTGGCCCAAACTGGTGGTGGTTCTGGAGCTGGTCTGCAGAACTGATTATGGTGTGGAGCGAGTTCAGCCCAAATTGGTGGATGTCCATCCCTTTCCCCTCAACTTTATCTGAATTTGGCTAGCCCCAAAGGGCTTGTGGCTAGTAAGACCACTTGGAAAGGAATGTGATGTTGACTGATGCTCTGCCCCCCTACCTCCCCCATATCCACACACGGACTGTGGCAGCTTGCTGTGGTGCACAGACCCCCCTGATGTTCACCACCTGGCCGGACTATGTGTTGTCAACTTGTCTATCATTTGAATTCCTGCTCATGTGTATATGAGGTGTGTTTTTTGTTCCTCCAGACTGCGCCCCCTGACGCACAGTCTGGTGGAACCCTAAACCCACCAAACCTAATGTATTACTGTTCTTGTTTGCTAAAAGGCGGCTGCAAGGCCTCCATCTGCCTGATCCTGTTTTCCTGTTTTCTATGTATTGTTGTTATGTGTATGTATGTCTGATTTTGGACGGGTTGTACTGGAAACTGGAATCTCCCCACAGGGATGAATAAAGTATCTCTCTATCTGTCTATCTGTCTGTCTGTCTGTCTGCCTGCCTGCCTGCCTGCCTGCCTGCCTGCCTGTCTGTCTGTCTGTCTGTCTGTCAGTCTATCTATCGTCACAGAAGGCAATCTTGTTTTTAAACTGGACATAAAACTATTTCAGATTTTTTGTTGATAAGTAATTAAATGATGTATTCAATGGTCAAAGCTAACATTTCAAGCATTTTTCGTTAAAATGCTAAGGATATAAGGTCTGCTGGCAGGCTTCCAGTTGAACTGGATCTTGATCTTGTAGAGAGCCACTGTCCCATATGAATGGGCTGATTGATAATTGAATGAGAATGTCTCAATCAGGAACTCATAAGGTGCAAGTGCCTTGGTTGTTCCATGTCCTAGCACTTCTTATTACCAATATTAGCTGTAAGTTTAGGACAAAATTGACCTTTGAATCATGTAAATTAAACTAAGTGTAGAGGCCATTTATGTGTTTTTGTTTTCGTTTATAAGAAATGGCTGTTATGGAAGTTAAATTATTTTATGTATTATAATTTATTATATTGGGTTATATTACACAGATAGATTTTTATTTAAAGTTTATTAGCTTTTTGATGAGTGTGAGAACGGTGAGATACGATGAAATGATTTTCTTTTACCACTTTCAGGTGTTTAGTTGTTTTTTTGTTAACTGGAACAAATATATAATGATCCACCTTTATTCTATTTTTTTTTTTTCGTTTAAATAAAAATAAAGTATTTGTAATTTTCTAAATCCTTTCCTTTTTTACTTGGACTTTATTTGGAAGTGGGTACAAAATCAGACAGTCCACGCTGCCACCACCTTTAAAAGGAACGTGGAAAAGGCTGGTACACTAAGAGACAGTGGGTTTCATTCAAAATTATCTCATTATGTATAAAAGACACACACACAAAAATATTCTAATTAGAAAATAAAAATTTAATCATATACCATAGTTAATCCAGTAAAATTGTTTTAAAGACTTACTTTTTTGCCTTTTTTGTTGTTTTTAGAACCAGAAGTTATGCAGACAGCAATTGGCTCAAAATTTGGTAGGCATATGTCTGTGTATTGTTTTGAACAATACTGTGTACTGTTAGTAGTTCATAGCAGTGGAGCAGCCACCGCTCACCCCCGATGCCCCTCTTTGAAAGGTCAATCCTCTTAAGCCTGTACACTTGAGAGGATGCACTTTAAATATATATATTTTTTTTCTGTTAAGGATACTGTGGTGAATAAGAGCCTTATATGCCTCAAAGAGTCCATCAGTGACCTCAGCAACACCTACACTTCAGCTCTGCTGGCGTATGTCTTCACACTGGCAGGAGACATGGAGACTCGTGCTCACCTTCTGCAGCACCTTGATACAGTGGCCATAAAAGAAGGTTGGCTAATCTCCTGGAGGAAATCGTTCACATTTCATTACTATGAGTGTAACATATTTGATGGTTTCCAGGAGGTTTCATCCACTGGTCTCAGACAGCAACAGAAACATCAGACTCTCTGTCTGTGGAGATTAGTTCCTATGTGCTGATGGCCATACTCAGTGCCCCCTTTACTGCTGAGGACCTTGGCTACACCTCAAGCATCATTAGGTGGCTGACAGGGCAGCAGAACCATTATGGAGGCTTTTCTTCCACTCAGGTAATTCAGAACTTCAAATCTGCATGTTCAATCTGTAATCTGTAGTGCTGAAAAAACAGCTGTATGTCAGAAATTTTATAAATGTGAATTTTAGGACACGGTGGTGGCTCTTCAGGCTCTGGCTCTTTACTCCACTGTGGTATTCAGTTCAGAAGGTTCAAGCACAGTGATCGTGCGGTCTACCAGCAGTCAACTGACATTTGATGTGAATCCAGTCAACAAACTTCTTTACCAAGAGACGATGTTGCAGGGTGCAACAGGAAAGCACAGTCTTGAGGTGAAAGGCTCTGCATGTGCATCAGTACAGGTCAGTGGTCACTGAGGAACATATTCTTTTTTGTGAACACGCATTTATCAGATTTACTTGAACATATAGACATTTTTAAACACTTATGACCTAAATGTATTTATTTGTAATACATAATAGAACAAAAAGACAAATCCTAATTAAAAACTTGTTTACTGAAAAAGAAAATTGTTTACCCGTCACGAAGCTACCACCTTAGTGTGTTGAAGGGGTTTGTGTGTCCTGAAGATCCTAGAAACTAAGTTGTTGGGGGGTTTATGCCCCTGGTAGGGTCACCCATGGCAGACAGGTGTCTAGGGAGGGGACCAGACTAAGTGCGACTCAAAAACTTCTATGATGATGACAGCCATGGGAATAAATGTTCCACTCTGGAGTTGCTCATGGTGAGAGGTGCTGAGCGGGTGTGACATTCTCACTGCCCTATGGCTTTGCGGGTGGGGGAACAGGGCTTGACTGTTGTTTGTGCTTATGCACCGAACAGCAGTTTAGAGTACCCACCCTTTCTGGATTGCCCTCCTCCACTCACTCTGGGGACTCCATTGTTCTGCTGGGGGGACTTCAATGCTCATGTGGGCACTGACAGTGACACCTGGAGGGGAGTAATTGGGAGGCATGGTCCCACCCCCTCCTCAAACCTAAATGGTGTTTTGTTATTGGACTTCTGTGCTCATCACAGATTGTCCATAACGAACACCACGTTCCAAGATAAGAGTCTCCATATGTACACCTGGCATCAGGACTCCCTGGACCGCAGTTCGATGATCGATTTTGTAGTCCTATCATCGGACCTGCGGCCACATGCCTTGCACACTCAGGTGAAGAGGGGGGCGGAGCTTCAACTGATCACTACCTGATGGTGAGTTGGCTCATATGGTGGGGGAGGAAGCTTCAAACATGTCCCGAGTGAGGCAGGGGACATTGAGTCTTAATGGGTTGTGTTCCATGTCTCCATTGTTGAGGCAGTCAGCCGGAGCTGTGGCTGTAAGGTCGTTGGTGCCTGTTGTGGTGGTAATCCCAGGACTCGTTGGTGGACACCAGCAGTGAGGGATGCCGTCAAGGTAAAGAAGGAGTCCTATCAGGCCTTCTTGGCCTGTGGGACTCTGGAGGCAGTTGATGGGTACCAAAAGGCTAAGCGGCATGTGCTTCGGCTGTCACCAAGGCAAAAACTCAGGTGTGGGAGGAGTTCAGCGAGGCCATGGCTTCGAGGCGATTCTGGTCCACCATCCGGCGGCTCAGGAAGGGGAAGCAGTGCTCCGTCAACACTATGTACAGTGGAGGTGGGGAGCTGCTGACCTCAACTCGGGACGTTGTGGGTCGGTGGAGGGAATACTTTGAAGACCTCCTCAATCTTACCAACACGTCTTCCGATGAGGAAGCAGAGCTGGGGGACTCAGGGGTGGACTCTCCTATCTCTGGAGCTGAAGTCGCTGAGGTGGTCAAAAAGCTCCTTGGTGGCAAGGTCCCGGGGGTGGATGAGATCCGCCCGGAGTTCCTTAAGGCTCTGGATGCTATGGGGCTGTCCTGGTTGACACGCCTCTGCGACATCAGGGACAGTGCCTCTGGATTGGCAGACTGGGGTGGTGGTCCCCCTTTTAAAGAAGGGGGACCGGAGGGTGTGTTGCAATTACAGGGGAATCACACTCCTCAGCCTGGTAAGGTCTATTCAGGGGTCCTGGAGAGGGGGGTCTGCCGGATAGTCGAATCTCAGACTGAGGAGGAGCAGTGGGGTTTGTACAAGCTGTCTGGTCCCTGTATGACAGGTGTCAGAGCTTGGCCTGCATTGCCGGTAGTAAGTCAGATTCGTTTCCAGTAAGGGTTGGACTCCGCCAAGGCTGCTCTTTATCACCGATTCTGTTCATAACTTATATGGACAGAATTTCTAGGTGCAGCCGAGGTGTTGAGGGGATCCGGCTTGGTGACCTCAGGATTGGGTGTCTGCTTTTTGCAGATGACGTGGTCCTGGTGGCTTCATCTGGTCGTGATCTCCAGCTCTCACTTGAGCGATTCGCAGCCAAGTGTGAAGCGGCTGGGATGAGAATCAGCACCTCCAAATCTGAGACCATGGTCCTCAGCCAGAGTAGGGTGGATTGTCCTCTCCGGGTCAGGAGTCCGGTCCTGCCTCAAGTGGAGGAGTTTAAAATATCTCAGGATCTTGTTTGCGGGAAGGATGGAGCGTGTGAGGGAAGGATGGAGCCAGAGATCGACAGACGAGTCGGTGCGACGTCTGCAGTTATGCAGACTCTGTGCTGGTCTGTCGTTGTGAAGAAGGATTTACCAGTCGATCTACGTTCCTACCCTCACCTATGGTCATGAACTGTGGGTCGTGACCAAAAGAGAGAGGCTCAGAAGGAGACAGAGCTGCAGCGCTGGTGGGACCCGGCGTATAAGAGACTATCCTTAAGACTACAGGCCGAGGCCAAGGGATGGTTCAAAACTGACCCTGGCCAAGAGTGAACCAATGCAACGCCTGCTAACAGCTAAGTAAAGGGATATAGAAAAGCGTGTGCGCACACCAGGATCTGGTCATGGCCAGAAGGCCATGAGCTGTGGGTCGCGACCGAAAGAACGAGATCTCGTATACAGGCGGCTGAAATGAGTTTCCTCCGCAGGGTGGCCAGGCTCTCCCTTAGAAATAGGGTGAGGAGCTCAGTCATCTGGGAGGAGATCAGAGTAGAGCCGCTGCTCCTCCACATTGAGAGGAAGCAGTTGAGGTGGCTCGGGCATCTGGTCAGGATGCCTCCTGGACCAGGTACGTGCCCTGTTGGAGGAGACCCCAGGGAAGACCTATCTCTTGGTTAGCCAGTGGAACACCTCGGGATCCCCCACACAGTGTTGGCAAATTTGGCTCCGGAGAGGGAAGTCTGGGCTTCCCTTGTTAGGCTGCTGCCCCCGTAACCCAACGTCAGATAAGCGTCAGAAAATGGCTGGATGGCTGAAAAATTGTTTAAATCACTTGAAGTTCAAGGGGTTAAACAGAATTAATTTGTACAATATAAAAAAAGACAATACTTCAAACATTTTTTCAGATTTCTCAGCATTACAACATTCCAACTCCCTCTGATGTAACCACTCTGAGTGTGAAGGTGGAACCAGAGTCCAACTGTACCAGCAAGTCCCACAGACCAATTATCACTTTGAAGCTTCAGTCGCTGTATGTAATCAGAAAAAATTCTGTTTGGGTTATTAAACTACAGGTATGCACAGTTATCCTATGATTGTACTGACAGATACAGTGGAAAGGAGAGCAGTACAAACATGGTGATCCTGGACATCAAAAGTCTGTCTGGATTTGTTCCAAACCCAGAGTCTCTGAAGAGAGTAAGTTATAATGTCATTTGTATGGCTTGGAGAAATATAAATGGAAAGTCAATTTATTCTCCTTCTTGCAGCTCAAAGGTGCTGAGCTGGTGGATCGTGTAGAACAAAAGGAGGATCATGTTCTGGTGTACTTACAGGAGGTGAGAGGAATTTTCAACAGCAAAACTGTTGATTATAATCCCTATATTTGTATCTGATGTGTCATCTGTTTTACCAACAGTTAAGGACTGGGACAGCCATGAATCACAATATAGAACTGGTGCAGGACCTTCCAGTGCAGAACCTGAAGCCAGCTGTGGTCAAGATCTATGACTATTACCAGCCAAGTAAAAGCTTGAATTCCTTTATAGACAGAACAGCACACACTGACACACACTGGATCTTTTCAACACATTAAATACTTGTGCACAGAGTTATGGTGGTTGCCTTGGCTGTTGAAGGGATTGAACCAAGCAGCAACCTCCGGCGGTTGTGACGCCAAGGAAGTGCCCTATCTGCTCAGGGCTCCAAAAGGGATTCAGTCCTCACAGACTCATTTACAAATACCCTAGACCTGTAGCCTGCTACAAAAAAACATTTTAATTGGTCAGGCTTTTCTTTTATAACAACTGTTGGGTAAGTGAATTTTTTAAAAATAATCCGTCCATTAAGAAGTAATTGTAGCATATTATCCTTAACGTTAATCCGTGATCCAATGTCTGAGAGACAGTGGCTGTTTTTGTTATTAACTCACTGTGTCCTTAGACAAGCAGAAGATCTCAGGGCACCACCCAGCCCTAAATTTGTTATACGGTCAGGTAGGGAATACCGTAATATGACAATGATATTTGTCTAATAACAATCAGTCTCAGAATACGCTTGCCCTAAATTCTCATCAGAGGGAACAAATCACTTCTCAAAGATCGATCATGCTACCACGACTTCTTAAAATATAACACACTTTATTAAAACAACACCGGTTAAAATCAACAGGCATAAATGAAATGAATAATATAAACCAGGAATAGCGGCAGCAAGCATCAAATGATGAATTAGCCAAGATAAGAGAGAGAGAGAGAGAGAGTATGGAAGCTCGAGCTGAGCCAAAAGCAAAAATGTAAAATAAACTTATTAAAGGTAATGTTATGTAAGCAGCTTACATAACTTACATAACTAGGAAGGTTGGAAAGATGGCAAGTCTAATGATATTAACTCTTTTATATCAGGGTAGACTATCAGGAGGATACTGCAGGGGAAGGTTTTAAAAAAGGGCAGCTTCTGCTTACTGAGACACCAGCTTGTGATCGGAGTCAGTGGAATAAGGGATCAGCCTTACTTCAGCGTCAATGGTTGAGAACTCGAACCTTGGGGAGAACCCAGTGGTTGTCCTGATACTTGTCCAAAGGGGACCTCCGCAGAAGTCAGGAGCTCGCCTGGAACCGCTTGGAACCGCCTGGTTCGACGTCTGAAGCTGGACCCCACGCCGATAAGAATCCACCTGTCACGGGTGCCGGCAAAGTCCTGGGATCGTTGGACAAGTAACGTGCGGGTCGTCCGTACGTTATCGATCACAGTCGTAGGGAGGCCAGAGTGTGACTTGATGGTGTGTCAGAAGCAAAAATTGTTCAGCCAGAATGGGATGAGTTTTCTGGTGTTAAGCAGTCGAGCGAGCGGACTTACTGTAAGTCGTTCGTTTCAGGGTCACGGGAGGCTGGAGCCTATCCCAGCAATTTACAGTAACCAATTAACTGAACATGTATGTTCAAAGAGGTGTGTGTTGAGCCTCTGTGGACTTACACAGAGGCTATGGCAGTTCTGGCATAACTTCCTTGATTGCAGACACTTCATGAGGAAACTCATTTCAGCCGCCTGTATACGAGATCTCATTCTTTCGGTCATGACCGACAGCTCGTGATCATAGGTGAGGGTAGGAACGTAGATCGACAGGTAAATTGAGAGCTTCGCTTTCTGGCTCAGCTCCTTCTTCACCACGACAGACCGGCACAGATGAAGCCAACAGGACCACGTCATCTGCAAAAAGCAGAGTTCCAATCCTGAGGCCACCAAGCCGGATCCCCTCAACACCTCGGCTGCACCTAGAAATTGTCTATATAAGTTATGAACAGAATCAGTGATAAAGAGCAGCCTTGGTGGAGTCCAGCTCTCACCAGAAATTTATCCGACTTACTGCCAGCAATGTCGACCAAGCTCTGACCCTGGTCGTATAGGGACCGGACAGCTCGTACAAGGGGGTCCGGTACCCCATAGTCATGCAGTATTGCCCACGGGGACACGGTCAATTGCTTAAAATTCCCATGGGCTTAGGCCTGGCCACCAGAAGCTTGCTCTCTTGCCCCAAACCCGGCCTGGCTCCAGAGGTCAGTGTCGGTGACCCGCATCCGGGGAAGGAATCATTCATCCCAGTGGTTGTCATCATTAAAGGAGTCTCTGAGCCGGACTTAGTCTGGTCCCTCCACTGGACAACCCTACCAGGGGCATAAAGCCCCCGACACATAGCTACTAGAATTGAGTTGGATGAGGAGGTGGCATCTTGTTTCCTAAAAACTGGAACTTTACCTTGCTGTGTCCCATGGCCACCTGCTTCTCACTTGAGTATTATGTAATAAAGGTTTCTGCGACAATCACTGCAGACATTCTGCATTCACTCAGGAGGCCCCAAAGCTGGTTTCCTAGCACAGAAAGCTGAGACGTGTGAGAAGGTTTCCTCTAGCGTCCCTTCCCACTCAGACTCCTCCTTCAGTCCATGGCTCACTGAGGTTCTAAGACGTCACAGAGCAGGTCTCAGGCCAGCAGAAAGAAAAGAAGTCCCTGACTTGTCAGAGTCCCAGCAGAACCTCTCAGTCTTCACATCCAGCCTGACGGCTGCCAACATCGACTTTAATCAGAAGCAGATCCACAATGCTCCCAACACATGGCAGCTGTTCATGGCCTTTAACTGTCTTCTTTCTCCAGCAGCTGCTCAGCCTCCCGCCACGCTGACTGCAGACATATTGGCTTCCTGTTTTACTGAAAAGGTTGCTACCATCAGTAATCAGTTCTCTGAGCCTGACCAACTCAGTCGCCAAATCCAGCTAGTGGATGTGGCGGCTAACCCTAACCCTAACCCTTTGCTCTTTCTGCCCTCTGAATGAGGACCAAGTCTCTAAACTTCTAGTCAACTCTAAAGCCACTAGCTGTCCTCTTGATCCAGTCACTACGGACATCCTGCAGAGCATTTTATCTACAATCAATCTGCAGTGACCCATATTATCATCTCCTCTCTGGAATCCGCTGTCTTTCCCTCTGTCTTCCAGCAAGCTCGGGTCACCCTACTGCTGAAGAAACCCACACTCAACCCAGTCCAGGTTGGAAACTACCCGCTGCTCTCACTGGTGCCGTTCATTCATGTCCACACTACTGGAGTGGGTCGTCTTCAGTCTCCCAGTTCCTTCATGATAGAAACCAGTTAGATCCACATCAATCTGGCTTCACTCCACTGGAACTGGTTTCTTGTCTGCTACTGGTTCCCTAACACCAGATCCACTGGTCAGTCCTGAGTCCTGGTCCTGCTGGACCTGTCTGCTGCTTCTGACACAGTCAACCATCAGATTATCCTCTCCACACTCTCAGAGCTTGGCATCTCTGGATCTGTCCTGTCTTGGTGTTGTGGTGGATGACCAGCTGACCTTAAAGATCCATGTTACTTCGGTTTGCCCGTACCTGCCAATTTGCTCTCTACAACATCAAGAGAATCAGACGTACCTGACAGAACACACGACTCAGCTGTTTGTTCAGGTTCTGGTCATCTCACACACATTACTGCAGTTCCCTACTGGCAGGTCTGCCTGCATGCTGGTTAAACCTCTGCAGATGATCCAGAACCAGCACCACGTCTGGTCTTCAACCAGTCCAAACGGGCTCATGTCACTCCGCTGCTAATTCCACTTCACTGGTTTCCAGTTGCAGAGCATCAGATTCAAAGCTCTGCTTCTGGTTTACAAAACAATAAGTCAAACATCTCCTGTCTACCTTCACTCCTTCATCCAGACCTAAACTCCCTCTCCACAGCTACGTTCCACCAGTGAAAGACGCCTCGTGTTACCACCAGTACGTGGGACTAAATCACCAGCCAGACTCTTTTCCTCTGTTGTGCCACAATGGTGTAACGACCTGCCGAACCCTTTCCGATCTGACTCAGCTGTTCAAGCAGAGAACTGAGCCCAGTTCTTTGCAACAAATATTGTGATATTTATTCTTTGTATTTTAACCCTTAATATAGGGAATATTGTGGTAAGGGAAAAAAAACACAGCCATCAACACCTTCATCCAACCAGACTCCAGCAGTCCACCAGCACCTTCCTATGATGCCATCTACTTTTTGGTTTCCTGCTTGTGTTGTTCTCAGTCTTATATGGAAGTCACTTTTGATAAAAAGCGTCTGCTCAATGACTATAGAATAGAATATATAAGAATCTTCAGGACACACGCTCCTCCATCATAAGGTGGCAGCTTAGGAAGGGGTAGCAAAATCTACGATATAGAAGATTCTCTGTCCTCCTCATGCTCTACAGGCATTGTATCTCCTCCTCGGTGTAGACTAGGGGTCTTATCACAGGCACTTGTTGAGTTTTAGATATGTCAGTCAGTTGTTTTCATTTGTATGCGACTCTTCTGTTGCCATGGTTCAAGCTTTAAAACCATTTACTTACAGATTTATTGTGTTTTATTTAATGTTTTAAAAAATTTGGATTCTTATGAAAAATAAAAAATTGCATGGGAGGATTAAACCTTTGTAATGATAAATTACAAAGCTATCACTCAAAGTCTCAATATCAGCTCACCCCTTCTGTTAAGTGGGCACCAATACTAATTGTAACTCTGGACATCCCACACTATGAAGCCTTCAACTATTGGTCCCATCTGTAAGAACTACAAATTGTATTTCACTAATTGCTTTGTCTTATAATTTCTCTTGTTCTTTTTTTTTTAGGGGATCAGGCTGAGACCGAATATATCTACCCTTGTGCAGCAGGCATCAACCTGTGATAATACTGAGTTATACTTTGAAATGATTTTTTTTTTTCACTATAAGAATTTTTAAATGTTACAAATGCCTTTTTGGCATAACTGATTCTGTACAGTAAATCTGTAAACATGGTAAAATAACCTATTTTACACAATAAAACTTGAAATGATTTAAAAAAATAATTATTTTGTGTAACGTGTTTGTATACGGCCAGTATGATTAATACAGTACAGTCTTTCATTTTCATCTGTAGAATTAAGTTTATTCCACTATTCAACACATGGGATTCTTACATTATTCGGTGAATCACCTGTTTAGTATTTCATCCACAAAACCAGTGAACCAACTCAATACTAAATCTATCGACTACTGTCATGATGTGGAGTTTGAGTTGTCTTTTAAGTTCTGGTTTTGTCAAGGTTGTGGTGAAGGTGTGGACCCAAAGGCTGAACTGAGGGGAATAGGACAAAGGACGCTAACACAATGGACCAGCAACTGGGAACAGAAACCAAGGGGTATAAAAACTGAGAAACTGAACAAGACACAGGTGAAATGGATAAAAGAAATTATATCCAGGTGAATCTAATGAACGGGAACAAAGGCGAAACAAGACACAAAAGTGAACTAAACAGGGAAGACTACAAACCAAAACAGGAAACCAGAACTAAGAATACAAAACACACATCATGACAGAGGCCACAGAAACAGCAGGGGATAGAGTGACGTCCGTGGGCACAGAAATCAGAGGAGTGTCCCTTTCTGGGACCATCTCGGGAACAGGAATCAGAGGAGCGTCCTTCTCTGGGTACCCCTCGGGAATGGGAGCCTGCAGCGCCGGACAGGATCTGGGTACCGGCGTGGGAGCTGGCAGCGCCGGAGGGGACCTGGGCACTGGCGTGGGCTGTGGGGCTGGTGGCGACACTGGGGCCATGGAGCTGAGTATAATTTGGGCTGAGACCTACAATCGGCTCCCAAATACCAGCTTTTTCATCAGCTGGTCCAGGAACCAGTGAGGCCCAGTGCTTAAAGGGCTGCGCCTATTCTTATAGAATCTGGGGTTACAGTATGTAACCAACGTTCTATTCCATATAGTCTTCGCCCTTTAAGGCTGTCTCTAGTGGGATGAGGGTGAAGCAGGATTCAGTCCATGCCTCGCTAGGTCTGTGTAATACTGTATGCATAAAACAGTAGACAGTGTGCCTCAGCAAACAACTTTTAAGTGGAAAAGGAGAGTACTTTTGCCCTTGGTGTGCGCACACGTTTTTCTTCGTCCCTTTACTTAGCTGTTAGCAGGTGTTGCATTGATTCACTCTTGGCCGGGGTCAGTTTCGAACCATCTCTGGGCCTCAGCCTGTAGTCTTGAGGATAGTCTCTTATACGCCCAGTTGCACCAGCGCTGCAGCTCTGTCTCCTTCTGAGCCTCTCTCTTTGCTGTGTTCTTTCCCTTCCTTCTGTCCATTCAGTCCTTTTAAGGAGTCTTTAGCTTGTTACATACTCCACGAGAAGCAAGAACTGAGTTCTTGTTCTCGAGGCTGCAAGAACAAGAAAAAACGTCTAGTTCGGCAGGTCCATACATACTCCACAAGAAGCCGGTCTGCAATGGGAAGGGGTCACTACGGGGGGGAGATGTCTGCTTTTATGTGCCGGTTGTTACCTCTGCCGAGGAGGTTGTTTTCCCCAGCGTCATTTTGCTTAAGATAACTTGAAAGGTTACGGACGGATTTTTATAAATATTTCAAGAGTTGTTGCAAATGTAAAAATGAAAAGCTAATTAAATTTTGGTGTTGATCCACATTAACATTGTGTTTGGCGGAGGTTTCTGCACCCAGAGTGCTTTTCTAGTTTCATATTTACCGGGCAACTTCGTCCGCGGTGGGGTGGGTCGTGCACGTCAGAGTGTTTTAATGCCACATGTAAAAATGTTCATACTTTCTCACCACCTCTATCAGCTGTTTTATCAAAACAAAACACACGGAAGCAGCAACTCCGCTTCATGCTTTCTCCGTGTTAACCACGCCCACCTCACATGTCCGACCAATCACACGATACTTCTCGGAGCCCCGCAAGAAAAAAGTTCTGCCAGCTAGGTATGTCATGAACTGTTCCCAAACATGTCCGCGAGAACAAAATGATGTAATTTTCTTCTCAGAGCCTCGAGAACAAGAAAAAAGTTCTCGCTTCTCGTGGAGTATGTAACAGGCTTAAATCCAATGAGAACTCTGGGGGTGTGGTGTTCTAATTGGGGTCAGCTGTCCTATATCACCACCAGGTTTTAGCAATCACACAATTAAAAACATACCTGAGACTAAAACCAAACAAACATAAAACCCACACCAGTATTAAAAAGTTAAAAGCATGCAAGTTCTCAGGAGTTGTATAAAACCATGGATGATAAAGGGTAAAAACTGACAGTAAAAAGTCCGACTTTGACATTTCCCCCCTCCTTTAACACTGGTCATCTCAACCGGTTACTGATCACAATACCTGGCTGGTGGGTGCCCAATATTAGCTCGCTGAGAGTGGCATTTCTCAGGGGGGTCTTGCTCACCCCTGGGGACTGCTGGGCCCTGTGAAGGGTCAGGTGGATCAGCCTGTGCTGGGTCTGTAGTCTGTAATCCAGAGTCCTGGGGAGTACCTATTACCAAACCAGGTCGGAGGTGGCAAAAGATTCAGTTGCTCCACTACTGGTGGGTCTGGTTCAGGTGGTGCTGCAGTTTCCTGTAATATGCTTAGAGGACATGGCCTGAGGTTATTTCGGTGTACTGTACGTGTAGGTGACTCCTTACCCTCTGGCCGGAGGATGTAGACTGGATGACCGGCTGGGTCACCACCACAAATGGTTCTGGATTCCATCTGGGGGCCAATTTCCCTCGGGCTCTCCTGTGGAAATTATGGATAAGGACCCTTTCCCCTGGAAGCAAGGGGGCCATTTTAGCTGTCTGATTGTAACGGGCCTGGTCCCCTTTTTGTCGTTGTTGGGTCTCTCTTGGCAGAGTCATATGAATGGTTCGGGGCTTTTTGATGTTGACTCGCCCAACCTTGCAGTGTACTGGATTCCATAGTAGGACTTAGGCCTGTGGCCCAGTCGACTGGGAGCCTTGCATGTTTCCCAAACACCACGTAGTGAGGGGTCAGTTTTGTGGTGCTATGGATGGTGTTGTTATAGGCCTGATTGGACCATTGAGATTGCTTATTCTCAGTCAAGGAACCTAACAACTTTAAAAGAGTCTGATTAAACCTCTCACAGGTACCATTGCCTTGGGGGTGGTATGCTGTGGTACGACTCTTCTTGCATCCATACAGCTGACACAGTTCTTGTATGAGTGAGGACTCAAATGCAGCTCCCCAATCTGTCAGGATGCATTCCGGGCAGCCAAAGATCTGGATGAAGTTGTGTTGGCTGGTCCTTCGTGAGTACTGCAACTGCATACTTTGAAAACAAGTCAGTTATAACCAAAATGTATAAGTACCTGTCATCAGGACCCAAGGGAAAGGTAATCCACACCAACCACCTCGAAAGGATGTGTGGTTTGAATGATCATCAAGGGTGCCCTCACCTCAGGCCTAGCCTTTAAACACACACACTGCTGGCAACTCTCTGTCCATTCCTTCACATCCTCTCTCATTCTTGGCCAGTAACACCTCTCTTGTAGTACAGTCAATGTCCTTTCACTGCTGGGGTGTCCCATCTGAATGTGGTACTGTTTCCATATGTCTTGTGTTTCTAGCTTTGGAATGACCAGTTGAAACACTCCATGACCAGCGTCAACCCCTGCAACGAGCCTCCCAAGCACACCATTCCTTACAAATAGCTTATCCCATTTGCGGAGCAGACGTTTCATATATGGTGTTGCCCCATCAACCTCTGGCTGGGGGAGTTGTTGTTCCTTCCATTGTCGAACTTGGGCAATCTCTGGGTCCCTGGCTTGACGTCCCTCCCAAGTCTCCTCCCCTTCAGCTGCAATCTGGTCCACTTGGATGGGTTCCCCCCTTGTGTCCTGTAGGTGTGACAAAGCATCAGCATTTCTGTTTTGTGTACCTGGGCGATATTTGATGGTGTACTTGAAGTTTGCCAGCTGGGCCACCCATCGTTGCGTGACTGCTCCCAGCCAGGCTGTCTCAAGATGTACCAATGGGTTGTTGTCTGTGAAGACAGTAAACTCAACACCATAAAGATAATCTTTAAACTCCTCAGTTACTGCCCATTTCAGGGCCAGCAACTTTAGTTGCTAGTCTAAAGAGCTATAGTTCTGGTCATTTTGCTCAGTGGGATGGAGGCTACGGCTGGCATAGTCAATTACACGTTCTTTGTCACCCTGTACCTGGGCCAAGACGGCTCCCAGGCCACAGAAGCTGGCATCTGTGTACAACCTGAAAGGATGAGAGAAGTCGGCATATGCCAGAACAGGTGTATTGATCAGGGCTTCTTTCAACTGATCAAAAGCTTGCTGGCACTCTGGAGACCAACCAACTGGTGCAGACTTCTGACAGGTACCATGTGTCAAGGCATGCAGTGGTGCAGCAATTTTGGAGAAAGCCTGCATGAACCTTCGACAATAGCTGGCAAACCCAAGGAAAGATTTCACCTGTTTTACTGTCTGGGGTACTGGCCAGACTCTCACTGCTGCCGTCTTGGCTGGGGCGGCAGCCACTCCCTCCTCACTGATCACATGTCCAAGGTAGGTCACTTACCGCTGAAATAAGTGGCACTTGTTTGGCTGCAACTTCAGTACATGTTGATGGAGCCTCTGAAATACCTCTTACAGCTGAAACACATGACTGTTAAAATCTGAGGAAAACACAACCACATCATCCAAGTAAATTAACAGAAAGTCATTTACCAGGTTTCCCAGGCAATGCTGCATCAGCCTTTGGAATGTGGCAGAGGCATTACAGAGACCAAATGGCATCTGCTCAAACTCATATAGGCCAAACGGTGTCGTGAAGGCAGTTTTCTCTCGGTCAAATGGGTCCATCTCCTCTTGGCAATAACCACTGGCAAGATCCAAGGTGGAGTACCATTTTGCAGATCTGAGTCCTGTCAGTGATTCCTCAATACGGGAATAAGCATCTTTGTGGGTTGCTGCGTTCAACCTCCTGTAGTCCACGCAAAACCTCCAGCTTTCCATCCTTCTTCCATACCAGGACAATGGGAGCTGCCCAGGGGCTTGTGCTTTCCCGCACCACACCACTTTGGAGCATTATCTGTAGCAGGGTTCGCAACTCTGTCTAGAGGGTTGGAGGAACAGGACGATACCTCTCACGATTTGGTGGCGTGGACCCAGTTGGACTTTAATGCCTTACCACCCCTGTGCGGCCAAAGTCCTCTTTATGGCTCGAAAACACCCTTGTCCATCTCTGCAATAGGTTAGTCATTTCAGCCTGTTGGTGGGAGGTCAGCCCATCACCTTGCAGAGATGTTACAGGACGGTGCAGATGTTCCTCTACTCCTGATGCTCCAGCCCGTCTCACTGACACCTCTACTACATCTGGCTCCACACTGCTGAGAACCAGCTCCTGCTCCCCCTGTATGTCCTCTTCCATTACCTCCAGCACTCGGGCCAACGGCTGCCGCTGCGGGACCTCTACTGGATAGGGGTTGGGGTTGCAGACCCTACAAGGTATTTGCCCACCACTTAGGGTGGTCAGCATCTTCCCACATGCCATTCTGTGTCACCGTCTGGGAGAGGCTCCACAATCACATTGCAGGAGGGATTAGATGCAACCTCAGAAACCCTTGCCCATACAATCATCTCAGATTGGGCAGGAATACTGGTTGCTGTGATTGCAACTTTGCCATGCCCTGGGAAGGGGGGGGGGGGGGGGGGGGGGGGGGGGGGGGGCAACTGGTTGCAACACGTTTACATTCTGCAAATGCAGAGTCCAGGCTCGTCCCTCCACCGGTGGTACTGTGGTTCTGAAAGCAGACAACCCTGGATGATTCCCTTTAGTGAGGATAGCCCACACTGCTTGGATAATGTTCATACCCAGTATACCCTTATTTGGCCCCAAGCAGTCATCAACAACAATTATCACACCTTTTTGAGGAATGTGCACTCGTCCTACCCCGGGACCTCGGTTCCTGGTAGAGGTGCCCTAGTGGGTCTAGAATGCACTGGAACAGGTCCCCTGCGGCACTTGCACAAACCCGGGGCCTCCAAAAATCTCAATGCCACCTTGTCAGGGGAAAAAAAGAGTTCTTTCTGACCTCTGAGCAGCCCAAGAGGTGCAGTACGACTCCCGGACAGGAGGTGGGGTGTGTGAGTCACCTCTCTGCACACAGGAGGGAGGGGGGTCACATCCTGGAGGAGAGTAAGCACTTCCCCTTTTCAGTCAGCCGAGCACATGGTGAAGAGCAGCGGAAGGCACGTTGTCTGGAGCCAGAGACGAACAGGCCACACTGCCAACACTGCCCCCAACATCCCGACAAGACTTGAGAGGAATAATTTGGACGTGAAGGACAACATAGGAGGTGAGTTTTGTCTGTTTTTCATACTTTGAACATATTGTTTGGCTGCCACAGGCCACATGTGCTAGCTTGTGCAGGCCTGCTAGCCTGAGCAGGCCATGTGCAGGCTCATAGCTTAATTATGTGGCTTGCCTTTGAACCTTAAGGACAACATAGGAGGTGAGTTTTGTCTGTTTTTCATACTTTGAACATATTGTTTGGCTGCCACAGGCTACATGTGCTAGCTTGTGCAGGCCTGCTAGCCTGAGCAGGCCATGTGCAGGCTCATAGCTTAATTATGTGGCTTGCCTTTGAACCTTAAGGACAACATAGGAGGTGAGTTTTGTCTGTTTTTCATACTTTGAACATATTGTTTGGCTGCCACAGGCCACATGTGCTAGCTTGTGCAGGCCTGCTAGCCTGAGCAGGCCATGTGCAGGGTAGTAGCTTAATTATGTGGCTTGCCATTTGCTACTATCACTTTCTACTACTACTTTGTTAGTCTGCTTATTGCTCCAGACACAGCCCTGGATGTACAAGCTGAGTTCTGGATCTCCCCACCCAGAGATCCTGAAACAGAGCTTCGTGCCCAGAAAAAGAGCTCTGTTCCTGGGTAAACAGTTCTTCACCTCAGCCTGAAGCTCTAGGCCCTAGAGCAGATCCTCATGCCCCAAAAAAGAGATCTGTTCCCAGGTCAGGAGATTCAGCCTGAACAACCACAGGTCCTCCAGATGTCCTTCACGCAACCTCCAGACCACCAGAAGTCCAGGCACAGTGTTTTTCAATGTAAATAGATAGAAATTTGGAAGTGCCTTTGCATACCTTGGTTGCTAATGAGCTAGCACACTGGCTGGATCGCTAGCTGATGAATGGTGGAGCTGAAAATGTGTGCTTGTTCCAGGTTTGAATCTCCATCATTGCAATTGCATACCTTGGTTGATAGCAAGCTAGCTGGCTGGCTATGTTGCTAGCTGAGCAATGGTGGAGATGAAAATCTGTCCTTCCCCTGGAAATAGATTGTGTTTTGGTAGTAAATGTTAATAGATACAGTTTTGGAAGTGAGTGGTTTCTCAATGTAAATAGATACAAATTTGGAAGTCTTGGTTTTCAATGTAAATACAAATTTGGAAGTCAAAGTAGACAGATACAGTCTTGGAAGTCAATGTTAATAGATACAGTTTTTAAAGTCAGTTGTTTTTCAATGTAAATACAAATTTAGAAGTCAATGTTGGTAGATACAGTTTTAGAAGTCAGTCTTTTTTCAATGTAAATAGATACGAAATTGGAAGTCCAATAGATATGAATTTGGAAGTCAATGTAAATTGAAATTAATTTGGAAGTCCATGTTAATCAATGTAAATAGATACAAATTTGGAAGTCAAATTTAAGTAGATACAAATTTGGAAGTCAATGTTAGTAGATACAGTTTTGGAAGTCAGTGGTTTTTCAATGTAAATAGACACAAATTTGGTAGTAGAGTTTAATACATCTTAAGTTGCATTTTCCTTTTTAACTGAAAACTTTCCCTTTTCCTTCTTCTTTCCAACTGGTCCCCATCCGCTACTTCGCCCGGCCTACACAGATCGATTTCTCCTGGATGTGCACCTTTGTGGTCGGGGTTTCCAATTCCTGGTTGACTGGGAGGGGTACGGTCCTGAGGAGCGTGCCTGGGTCCCTCGCTCTTTCATTCTAGATGCCTCGGTGGTTCGAGACTTTCGCCGGGCTCATCCTGACCGGTTTCGGTCGCCTAGTGGCTCCCGTTGAGGGGGGGGGTACTGTTGTGGTCCTATTCCCTGGTGGGCTTGTCTGGCATCCTGGCACCTGATCTTCAAAACTCCTCAAAACTGAACAAAACTACTGAAAACAAGTCTAAACCGCAAGAACGAGACAGAATCTGCTTTATCTTGTTCAATATGTTTAAACAGCTCAAAATTTTCGAGAATAGCATGAAAATGCTTAAACTTGACAGAAACTGCGTTTTCTTGTTCGTGACTGCCAAGAACTATTTGAAACTACGGATACTGATCAAAATTACTTAAACTAGCTTAAAGCCTTCAAAACTTGTCAAAACTACTCAAATTTAGTCTAAACTGCTAGAACCGGACAAAAACTACTTTATCTTATTCAATTTGTTTTAAACAGCTCGAAACTGTCGAATAGTATCAACATGCTTAAACTTGACAGAAAGTACTCAAGCTGGCTTGAAATCATCAAAACTGGTCACAACCACTCAAAACTAGTCTAAACCGCAAAAACCAGAGAGAATCTGTTTAATCGTGTTCAATACGTTTTAAACAGCTCGAAACTGTCGAGAACAGCATGAAAATGCTTAACCTTGACAGAAACTGCTCAAACTGGCTTGAAACCATCAAAACTGGTCAAAACTACTCAAAACTGGTCTAAACTGCAGGAACCAGACAGAATCTGTTTAATCCTGTTCAATATGTTTTAAACTGCTCTAAACTCTCGAACTACATGAAACTGCTGAAACTAGACAGAAACTGCTCTCACTGGCTTGAAACCACCAAAACTGATCACAACCACTCAAAACTAGTCTAAACCGCAAAAACCAGAGAGAATCTGTTTAATCCTGTTCAATACGTTTTAAACTGCGCTAAACTGTCGAGAACTACATGAAACTGCTGAAACTAGACAGAAACTGCTTCTTCTTGTTCGTAAATGCCAAGAACTTTTTGAACATGCGGAAACTGATCAAAATTACTTAAACTAGCTTAAAACCTTCAAAACTTGTCAAAACTACTCAAATTTAGTCTAAACTGCTAGAACCAGACAAAAACTGCTTTGTTTTGTTCAATTTGTTTAAACAGCTCGAAACTGTCGAGAACAGCATGAAAATGCTTAACCTTGACAGAAACTGCTCTCACTGGCTTGAAACCACCAAAACTGATCACAACCACTCAAAACTAGTCTAAACCGCAAAAACCAGACAGAATCTGTTTAATCCTGTTCAATACGTTTGAAACTGCTCTTAACTGTCGAGAACTACATGAAACTGCTGAAACTAGACAGAAACTGCGTTTTCTTGTTCGTAACTGCCAAGAACTACTTGAAACTACGGATATTGGTAAAAATTACTTAAAGTAGCTTAAAACCTTCAAAACTTGTCAAAACTACTCAAATTTAGTCTAAACTGCTAGAACCAGACAAAAACTGCTTTACTTTGTTCAATTTGTTTAAACAGCTCGAAACTGTCGAGAACAGCATGAAAATGCTTAACCTTGACAGAAACTGCTCAAACTGGCTTTGAAACCATCAAAACTGGTCAAAACTACTCAAAACTGGTGTAAACCACAGGAACCAGACAGAATCTGTTTAATCCTGTTCAATATGTTTTAAACTGCTCTAAACTCTCGAACTACATGAAACTGCTGAAACTAGACAGAAACTGCTCAAACTGGCTTCAAACCACCAAAACTGATCACAACCACTCAAAACTAGTCTAAACCGCAAAAACCAGAGAGAATCTGTTTAATCCTGTTCAATACGTTTTAAACTGCTCTTAACTGTCGAGAACTACATGAAACTGCTGAAACTAGACAGAAACTGCGTTTTCTTGTTCGTTACTGCCAAGAACTATTTGAAGCTACGGATACTGTTCAAAATTACTTAAAGTAGCTTAAAACCTTCAAAACTTGTCAAAACTACTCAAATTTAGTCTAAACTGCTAGAACCAGACAAAAACTGCTTTACTTTGTTCAATTTGTTTAAACAGCTCGAAACTGTCGAGAACAGCTTGAAAATGCTTAACCTTGACAGAAACTGCTCAAACTGGCTTCAAACCACCAAAACTGATCACAACCACTCAAAACTAGTCTAAACCGCAAAAACCAGACAGAATCTGTTTAATCCTGTTCAATACGTTTTAAACTGCTCGAAACTGTCGAGAACTACATGAAACTGCTGAAACTAGACAGAAACTGCGTTTTCTTGTTCGTAACTGCCAAGAACTATTTGAAACTACGGATATTGGTCAAAATTACTTAAAGTAGCTTAAAACCTTCAAAACTTGTCAAAACTACTCAAATTTAGTCTAAACTGCTAGAACCAGACAAAAACTGCTTTACTTTGTTCAATTTGTTTAAACAGCTCGAAACTGTCGAGAACAGCATGAAAATGCTTAACCTTGACAGAAACTGCTCAAACTGGCTTGAAACCATCAAAACTGGTCAAAACTACTCAAAACTGGTCTAAACTGCAGGAACCAGACAGAATCTGTTTAATCCTGTTCAATACGTTGTAAACTGCGCTAAACTGTCGAGAACTATATGAAACTGCTGAAACTAGACAGAAACTGCTTCTTCTTGTTCGTAAATGCCAAGAACTTTTTGAACATGCTGAAACTGATCAAAATTACTTAAAGTAGCTTAAAACCTTCAAAACTTGTCAAAACTACTCAAAATTAGTCTAAACTGCTAGAACCAGACAAAAACTGCTTTATTTTGTTCAATTTGTTTAAACAGCTCGAAACTGTCGAACAGTATGAAAATGCTTAAACTAGACAGAAACTGCTCAAACTGGCTTGAAATCATCAAAACTGGTCACAACCACTCAAAACTAGTCTAAACCGCAAAAACCAGACAGAATCTGTTTAATCCTGTTCAATACGTTTGAAACTGCTCTTAACTGTCGAGAACTACATGAAACTGCTGAAACTAGACAGAAACTGCGTTTTCTTGTTCGTTACTGCCAAGAACTATTTGAAGCTACGGATACTGTTCAAAATTACTTAAAGTAGCTTAAAACCTTCAAAACTTGTCAAAACTACTCAAATTTAGTCTAAACTGCTAGAACCAGACAAAAACTGCTTTACTTTGTTCAATTTGTTTAAACAGCTCGAAACTGTCGAACAGTATGAAAATGCTTAAACTAGACAGAAACTGCTCAAACTGGCTTGAAATCATCAAAACTGGTCACAACCACTCAAAACTAGTCTAAACCGCAAAAACCAGAGAGAATCTGTTTAATCCTGTTCAATACGTTTGAAACAGCTCGAAACTGTCGAGAACAGCATGAAAATGCTTAACCTTGACAGAAACTGCTCAAACTGGCTTGAAACCATCAAAACTGGTCAAAACTACTCAAAACTGGTCTAAACTGCAGGAACCAGACAGAATCTGTTTAATCCTGTTCAATATGTTTTAAACTGCTCTAAACTCTCGAACTACATGAAACTGCTGAAACTAGACAGAAACTGCTCTCACTGGCTTGAAACCACCAAAACTGATCACAACCACTCAAAACTAGTCTAAACCGCAAAAACCAGAGAGAATCTGTTTAATCCTGTTCAATACGTTTTAAACTGCGCTAAACTGTCGAGAACTACATGAAACTGCTGAAACTAGACAGAAACTGCTTCTTCTTGTTCGTAAATGCCAAGAACTTTTTGAACATGCGGAAACTGATCAAAATTACTTAAACTAGCTTAAAACCTTCAAAACTTGTCAAAACTACTCAAATTTAGTCTAAACTGCTAGAACCAGACAAAAACTGCTTTGTTTTGTTCAATTTGTTTAAACAGCTCGAAACTGTCGAGAACAGCATGAAAATGCTTAACCTTGACAGAAACTGCTCTCACTGGCTTGAAACCACCAAAACTGATCAAAACCACTCAAAACTAGTCTAAACCGCAAAAACCAGACAGAATCTGTTTAATCCTGTTCAATACGTTTTAAACTGCTCTTAACTGTCGAGAACTACATGAAACTGCTGAAACTAGACAGAAACTGCGTTTTCTTGTTCGTAACTGCCAAGAACTACTTGAAACTACGGATATTGGTCAAAATTACTTAAAGTAGCTTAAAACCTTCAAAACTTGTCAAAACTACTCAAATTTAGTCTAAACTGCTAGAACCAGACAAAAACTGCTTTACTTTGTTCAATTTGTTTAAACAGCTCGAAACTGTCGAGAACAGCATGAAAATGCTTAACCTTGACAGAAACTGCTCTCACTGGCTTGAAACCACCAAAACTGATCACAACCACTCAAAACTAGTCTAAACCGCAAAAACCAGACAGAATCTGTTTAATCCTGTTCAATACGTTTTAAACTGCTCGAAACTGTTGAGAACTACATGAAACTGCTGAAACTAGACAGAAACTGCGTTTTCTTGTTCGTTACTGTCAAGAACTATTTGAAGCTACGGATACTGATCAAAATTACTTAAAGTAGCTTAAAACCTTCAAAACTTGTCAAAACTACTCAAATTTAGTCTAAACTGCTAGAACCAGACAAAAACTGCTTTACTTTGTTCAATTTGTTTAAACAGCTCGAAACTGTCGAAAACAGCATGAAAATGCTGAAACTAGACAGAAACTGCGTTTTGTTGTTCGTTACTGCCAAGAACTATTTGAAGCTACGGAAACTGATCAAAATTACTTAAACTAGCTTAAAACCTTCAAAACTTGTCAAAACTACTCAAATTTAGTCTAAACTGCTAGAACCAGACAAAAACTGCTTTGTTTTGTTCAATTTGTTTAAACAGCTCGAAACTGTCGAACAGTATGAAAATGCTTAACCTTGACAGAAACTGCTCTCACTGGCTTGAAACCACCAAAACTGATCACAACCACTCAAAACTAGTCTAAACCGCAAAAACCAGACAGAATCTGTTTAATCCTGTTCAATACGTTTTAAACTGCTCGAAACTGTCGAGAACTACATGAAACTGCTGAAACTAGACAGAAACTGCGTTTTCTTGTTCGTAACTGCCAAGAACTACTTGAAACTACGGATACTGTTCAAAATTACTTGAACTAGCTTAAAACCTTCAAAACTTGTCAAAACTACTCAAAATTAGTCTAAACTGCTAGAACCAGACAAAAACTGCTTTATTTTGTTCAATTTGTTTAAACAGCTCGAAACTGTCGAACAGTATGAAAATGCTTAAACTAGACAGAAACTGCTCAAACTGGCTTGAAACCACCAAAACTGATCAAAACCACTCAAAACTAGTCTAAACCACAAAAACAAGACAGAATCTGTTTAATCCTGTTCAATACGTTTGAAACTGCTCGAAACTGTCGAGAACTACATGAAACTGCTGAAACTAGACAGAAACTGCGTTTTCTTGTTCGTTACTGCCAAGAACTATTTGAAGCTACGGATACTGATCAAAATTACTTAAAGTAGCTTAAAACCTTCAAAACTTGTCAAAACTACTCAAATTTAGTCTAAACTGCTAGAACCAGACAAAAACTGCTTTACTTTGTTCAATTTGTTTAAACAGCTCGAAACTGTCGAGAACAGCATGAAAATGCTTAACCTTGACAGAAACTGCTCAAACTGGCTTGAAACCATCAAAACTGGTCAAAACTACTCAAAACTGGTCTAAACTGCAGGAACCAGACAGAATCTGTTTAATCCTGTTCAATATGTTTTAAACTGCTCTAAACTCTCGAACTACATGAAACTGCTGAAACTAGACAGAAACTGCTCTCACTGGCTTGAAACCACCAAAACTGATCACAACCACTCAAAACTAGTCTAAACCGCAAAAACCAGAGAGAATCTGTTTAATCCTGTTCAATACGTTTTAAACTGCGCTAAACTGTCGAGAACTACATGAAACTGCTGAAACTAGACAGAAACTGCTTCTTCTTGTTCGTAAATGCCAAGAACTTTTTGAACATGCGGAAACTGATCAAAATTACTTAAACTAGCTTAAAACCTTCAAAACTTGTCAAAACTACTCAAATTTAGTCTAAACTGCTAGAACCAGACAAAAACTGCTTTGTTTTGTTCAATTTGTTTAAACAGCTCGAAACTGTCGAGAACAGCATGAAAATGCCTAACCTTGACAGAAACTGCTCTCACTGGCTTGAAACCACCAAAACTGATCACAACCACTCAAAACTAGTCTAAACCGCAAAAACCAGACAGAATCTGTTTAATCCTGTTCAATACGTTTGAAACTGCTCTTAACTGTCGAGAACTACATGAAACTGCTGAAACTAGACAGAAACTGCGTTTTCTTGTTCGTAACTGCCAAGAACTACTTGAAACTACGGATATTGGTCAAAATTACTTAAAGTAGCTTAAAACCTTCAAAACTTGTCAAAACTACTCAAATTTAGTCTAAACTGCTAGAACCAGACAAAAACTGCTTTACTTTGTTCAATTTGTTTAAACAGCTCGAAACTGTCGAGAACAGCATGAAAATGCTTAACCTTGACAGAAACTGCGTTTTCTTGTTCGTTACTGCCAAGAACTATTTGAAGCTACGGATACTGATCAAAATTACTTAAAGTAGCTTAAAACCTTCAAAACTTGTCAAAACTACTCAAATTTAGTCTAAACTGCTAGAACCAGACAAAAACTGCTTTACTTTGTTCAATTTGTTTAAACAGCTCGAAACTGTCGAGAACAGCATGAAAATGCTTAACCTTGACAGAAACTGCTCAAACTGGCTTGAAACCATCAAAACTGGTCAAAACTACTCAAAACTGGTCTAAACTGCAGGAACCAGACAGAATCTGTTTAATCCTGTTCAATATGTTTTAAACTGCTCTAAACTCTCGAACTACATGAAACTGCTGAAACTAGACAGAAACTGCTCTCACTGGCTTGAAACCACCAAAACTGATCACAACCACTCAAAACTAGTCTAAACCGCAAAAACCAGAGAGAATCTGTTTAATCCTGTTCAATACGTTTTAAACTGCGCTAAACTGTCGAGAACTACATGAAACTGCTGAAACTAGACAGAAACTGCTTCTTCTTGTTCGTAAATGCCAAGAACTTTTTGAACATGCGGAAACTGATCAAAATTACTTAAACTAGCTTAAAACCTTCAAAACTTGTCAAAACTACTCAAATTTAGTCTAAACTGCTAGAACCAGACAAAAACTGCTTTGTTTTGTTCAATTTGTTTAAACAGCTCGAAACTGTCGAGAACAGCATGAAAATGCCTAACCTTGACAGAAACTGCTCTCACTGGCTTGAAACCACCAAAACTGATCACAACCACTCAAAACTAGTCTAAACCGCAAAAACCAGACAGAATCTGTTTAATCCTGTTCAATACGTTTGAAACTGCTCTTAACTGTCGAGAACTACATGAAACTGCTGAAACTAGACAGAAACTGCGTTTTCTTGTTCGTAACTGCCAAGAACTACTTGAAACTACGGATATTGGTAAAAATTACTTAAAGTAGCTTAAAACCTTCAAAACTTGTCAAAACTACTCAAATTTAGTCTAAACTGCTAGAACCAGACAAAAACTGCTTTACTTTGTTCAATTTGTTTAAACAGCTCGAAACTGTCGAGAACAGCATGAAAATGCTTAACCTTGACAGAAACTGCTCAAACTGGCTATGAAACCATCAAAACTGGTCAAAACTACTCAAAACTGGTGTAAACCACAGGAACCAGACAGAATCTGTTTAATCCTGTTCAATATGTTTTAAACTGCTCTAAACTCTCGAACTACATGAAACTGCTGAAACTAGACAGAAACTGCTCAAACTGGCTTCAAACCACCAAAACTGATCACAACCACTCAAAACTAGTCTAAACCGCAAAAACCAGAGAGAATCTGTTTAATCCTGTTCAATACGTTTGAAACTGCTCTTAACTGTCGAGAACTACATGAAACTGCTGAAACTAGACAGAAACTGCGTTTTCTTGTTCGTTACTGCCAAGAACTATTTGAAGCTACGGATACTGTTCAAAATTACTTAAAGTAGCTTAAAACCTTCAAAACTTGTCAAAACTACTCAAATTTAGTCTAAACTGCTAGAACCAGACAAAAACTGCTTTACTTTGTTCAATTTGTTTAAACAGCTCGAAACTGTCGAGAACAGCATGAAAATGCTTAACCTTGACAGAAACTGCTCAAACTGGCTTCAAACCACCAAAACTGATCACAACCACTCAAAACTAGTCTAAACCGCAAAAACCAGACAGAATCTGTTTAATCCTGTTCAATACGTTTGAAACTGCTCTTAACTGTCGAGAACTACATGAAACTGCTGAAACTAGACAGAAACTGCGTTTTCTTGTTCGTAACTGCCAAGAACTACTTGAAACTACGGATATTGGTCAAAATTACTTAAAGTAGCTTAAAACCTTCAAAACTTGTCAAAACTACTCAAATTTAGTCTAAACTGCTAGAACCAGACAAAAACTGCTTTACTTTGTTCAATTTGTTTAAACAGCTCGAAACTGTCGAGAACAGCATGAAAATGCTTAACCTTGACAGAAACTGCTCAAACTGGCTTGAAACCATCAAAACTGGTCAAAACTACTCAAAACTGGTCTAAACTGCAGGAACCAGACAGAATCTGTTTAATCCTGTTCAATACGTTTTAAACTGCGCTAAACTGTCGAGAACTATATGAAACTGCTGAAACTAGACAGAAACTGCTTCTTCTTGTTCGTAAATGACAAGAACTTTTTGAACATGCGGAAACTGATCAAAATTACTTAAACTAGCTTAAAACCTTCAAAACTTGTCAAAACTACTCAAATTTAGTCTAAACTGCTAGAACCAGACAAAAACTGCTTTGTTTTGTTCAATTTGTTTAAACAGCTCGAAACTGTCGAGAACAGCATGAAAATGCTTAACCTTGACAGAAACTGCTCTCACTGGCTTGAAACCACCAAAACTGATCACAACCACTCAAAACTAGTCTAAACCGCAAAAACCAGAGAGAATCTGTTTAATCCTGTTCAATACGTTTTAAACTGCTCGAAACTGTCGAGAACTACATGAAACTGCTAAAACTAGACAGAAACTGCGTTTTCTTGTTCGTTACTGCCAAGAACTATTTGAAGCTACGGATACTGATCAAAATTACTTAAAGTAGCTTAAAACCTTCAAAACTTGTCAAAACTACTCAAATTTAGTCTAAACTGCTAGAACCAGACAAAAACTGCTTTACTTTGTTCAATTTGTTTAAACAGCTCGAAACTGTCGAAAACAGCATGAAAATGCTGAAACTAGACAGAAACTGCGTTTTGTTGTTCGTTACTGCCAAGAACTATTTGAAGCTACGGAAACTGATCAAAATTACTTAAACTAGCTTAAAACCTTCAAAACTTGTCAAAACTACTCAAATTTAGTCTAAACTGCTAGAACCAGACAAAAACTGCTTTGTTTTGTTCAATTTGTTTAAACAGCTCGAAACTGTCGAACAGTATGAAAATGCTTAACCTTGACAGAAACTGCTCTCACTGGCTTGAAACCACCAAAACTGATCACAACCACTCAAAACTAGTCTAAACCGCAAAAACCAGACAGAATCTGTTTAATCCTGTTCAATACGTTTTAAACTGCTCGAAACTGTCGAGAACTACATGAAACTGCTGAAACTAGACAGAAACTGCGTTTTCTTGTTCGTAACTGCCAAGAACTACTTGAAACTACGGATACTGTTCAAAATTACTTGAACTAGCTTAAAACCTTCAAAACTTGTCAAAACTACTCAAAATTAGTCTAAACTGCTAGAACCAGACCAAAACTGCTTTATTTTGTTCAATTTGTTTAAACAGCTCGAAACTGTCGAACAGTATGAAAATGCTTAAACTAGACAGAAACTGCTCAAACTGGCTTGAAACCACCAAAACTGATCAAAACCACTCAAAACTAGTCTAAACCACAAAAACAAGACAGAATCTGTTTAATCCTGTTCAATACGTTTGAAACTGCTCGAAACTGTCGAGAACTACATGAAACTGCTGAAACTAGACAGAAACTGCGTTTTCTTGTTCGTTACTGCCAAGAACTATTTGAAGCTACGGATACTGATCAAAATTACTTAAAGTAGCTTAAAACCTTCAAAACTTGTCAAAACTACTCAAATTTAGTCTAAACTGCTAGAACCAGACAAAAACTGCTTTACTTTGTTCAATTTGTTTAAACAGCTCGAAACTGTCGAGAACAGCATGAAAATGCTTAACCTTGACAGAAACTGCTCAAACTGGCTTGAAACCATCAAAACTGGTCAAAACTACTCAAAACTGGTCTAAACTGCAGGAACCAGACAGAATCTGTTTAATCCTGTTCAATATGTTTTAAACTGCTCTAAACTCTCGAACTACATGAAACTGCTGAAACTAGACAGAAACTGCTCTCACTGGCTTGAAACCACCAAAACTGATCACAACCACTCAAAACTAGTCTAAACCGCAAAAACCAGAGAGAATCTGTTTAATCCTGTTCAATACGTTTTAAACTGCGCTAAACTGTCGAGAACTACATGAAACTGCTGAAACTAGACAGAAACTGCTTCTTCTTGTTCGTAAATGCCAAGAACTTTTTGAACATGCGGAAACTGATCAAAATTACTTAAACTAGCTTAAAACCTTCAAAACTTGTCAAAACTACTCAAATTTAGTCTAAACTGCTAGAACCAGACAAAAACTGCTTTACTTTGTTCAATTTGTTTAAACAGCTCGAAACTGTCGAGAACAGCATGAAAATGCTTAACCTTGACAGAAACTGCTGAAACTGGCTATGAAACCATCAAAACTGGTCAAAACTACTCAAAACTGGTGTAAACCACAGGAACCAGACAGAATCTGTTTAATCCTGTTCAATATGTTTTAAACTGCTCTAAACTCTCGAACTACATGAAACTGCTGAAACTAGACAGAAACTGCTCAAACTGGCTTCAAACCACCAAAACTGATCACAACCACTCAAAACTAGTCTAAACCGCAAAAACCAGAGAGAATCTGTTTAATCCTGTTCAATACGTTTGAAACTGCTCTTAACTGTCGAGAACTACATGAAACTGCTGAAACTAGACAGAAACTGCGTTTTCTTGTTCGTTACTGCCAAGAACTATTTGAAGCTACGGATACTGTTCAAAATTACTTAAAGTAGCTTAAAACCTTCAAAACTTGTCAAAACTACTCAAATTTAGTCTAAACTGCTAGAACCAGACAAAAACTGCTTTACTTTGTTCAATTTGTTTAAACAGCTCGAAACTGTCGAGAACAGCATGAAAATGCTTAACCTTGACAGAAACTGCTCAAACTGGCTTCAAACCACCAAAACTGATCACAACCACTCAAAACTAGTCTAAACCGCAAAAACCAGACAGAATCTGTTTAATCCTGTTCAATACGTTTGAAACTGCTCTTAACTGTCGAGAACTACATGAAACTGCTGAAACTAGACAGAAACTGCGTTTTCTTGTTCGTAACTGCCAAGAACTACTTGAAACTACGGATATTGGTCAAAATTACTTAAAGTAGCTTAAAACCTTCAAAACTTGTCAAAACTACTCAAATTTAGTCTAAACTGCTAGAACCAGACAAAAACTGCTTTACTTTGTTCAATTTGTTTAAACAGCTCGAAACTGTCGAGAACAGCATGAAAATGCTTAACCTTGACAGAAACTGCTCAAACTGGCTTGAAACCATCAAAACTGGTCAAAACTACTCAAAACTGGTCTAAACTGCAGGAACCAGACAGAATCTGTTTAATCCTGTTCAATACGTTTTAAACTGCGCTAAACTGTCGAGAACTATATGAAACTGCTGAAACTAGACAGAAACTGCTTCTTCTTGTTCGTAAATGACAAGAACTTTTTGAACATGCGGAAACTGATCAAAATTACTTAAACTAGCTTAAAACCTTCAAAACTTGTCAAAACTACTCAAATTTAGTCTAAACTGCTAGAACCAGACAAAAACTGCTTTGTTTTGTTCAATTTGTTTAAACAGCTCGAAACTGTCGAGAACAGCATGAAAATGCTTAACCTTGACAGAAACTGCTCTCACTGGCTTGAAACCACCAAAACTGATCACAACCACTCAAAACTAGTCTAAACCGCAAAAACCAGACAGAATCTGTTTAATCCTGTTCAATACGTTTTAAACTGCTCGAAACTGTCAACTACATGAAACTGCTGAAACTAGACAGAAACTGCGTTTTCTTGTTCGTAACTGCCAAGAACTACTTGAAACTACGGATATTGGTCAAAATTACTTAAAGTAGCTTAAAACCTTCAAAACTTGTCAAAACTACTCAAATTTAGTCTAAACTGCTAGAACCAGACAAAAACTGCTTTACTTTGTTCAATTTGTTTAAACAGCTCGAAACTGTCGAGAACAGCATGAAAATGCTGAAACTAGACAGAAACTGCGTTTTGTTGTTCGTTACTGCCAAGAACTATTTGAAGCTACGGATACTGTTCAAAATTACTTGAACTAGCTTAAAACCTTCAAAACTTGTCAAAACTACTAAAAATTAGTCTAAACTGCTAGAACCAGACAAAAACTGCTTTATTTTGTTCAATTTGTTTAAACAGCTCGAAACTGTCGAGAACAGCATGAAAATGCTGAAACTAGACAGAAACTGCGTTTTGTTGTTCGTTACTGCCAAGAACTATTTGAAGCTACGGATACTGATCAAAATTACTTAAAGTAGCTTGAAACCTTCAAAACTTGTCAAAACTACTCAAATTTAGTCTAAACTGCTAGAACCAGACAGAATCTGTTTAATCCTGTTCAATACGTTTTAAACTGCGCTAAACTGTCGAGAACTATATGAAACTGCTGAAACCAGACAGAAACTGCTTCTCTTGTTCGTAAATGCCAAGAACTTTTTGAACATGCGGAAACTGATCAAAATTACTTAAACTAGCTTAAAACCTTCAAAACTTGTCAAAACTACTCAAATTTAGTCTAAACTGCTAGAACCAGACAAAAACTGCTTTGTTTTGTTCAATTTGTTTAAACAGCTCGAAACTGTCGAGAACAGCATGAAAATGCTTAACCTTGACAGAAACTGCTCAAACTGGCTTGAAACCATCAACACTGGTCAAAACTACTCAAAACTGGTCTAAACTGCAGGAACCAGACAGAATCTGTTTAATCCTGTTCAATATGTTTTAAACTGCTCTAAACTCTCGAACTACATGAAACTGCTGAAACTAGACAGAAACTGCTCAAACTGGCTTCAAACCACCAAAACTGATCACAACCACTCAAAACTAGTCTAAACCGCAAAAACCAGACAGAATCTGTTTAATCCTATTCAATACGTTTTAAACTGCTCGAAACTGTCGAGAACTACATGAAACTGCTGAAACTAGACAGAAACTGCGTTTTCTTGTTCGTTACTGCCAAGAACTATTTGAAGCTACGGATACTGATCAAAATTACTTAAAGTAGCTTAAAACCTTCAAAACTTGTCAAAACTACTCAAATTTAGTCTAAACTGCTAGAACCAGACAAAAACTGCTTTACTTTGTTCAATTTGTTTAAACAGCTCGAAACTGTCGAGAACAGCATGAAAATGCTTAACCTTGACAGAAACTGCTCAAACTGGCTTGAAACCATCAAAACTGGTCAAAACTACTCAAAACTGGTCTAACCTGCAGGAACCAGACAGAATCTGTTTAATCCTGTTCAATATGTTTTAAACTGCTCTAAACTCTCGAACTACATGAAACTGCTGAAACTAGACAGAAACTGCTCTCACTGGCTTGAAACCACCAAAACTGATCACAACCACTCAAAACTAGTCTAAACCGCAAAAACCAGAGAGAATCTGTTTAATCCTGTTCAATACGTTTTAAACTGCGCTAAACTGTCGAGAACTACATGAAACTGCTGAAACTAGACAGAAACTGCTTCTTCTTGTTCGTAAATGCCAAGAACTTTTTGAACATGCGGAAACTGATCAAAATTACTTAAACTAGCTTAAAACCTTCAAAACTTGTCAAAACTACTCAAATTTAGTCTAAACTGCTAGAACCAGACAAAAACTGCTTTGTTTTGTTCAATTTGTTTAAACAGCTCGAAACTGTCGAGAACAGCATGAAAATGCTTAACCTTGACATAAACTGCTCTCACTGGCTTGAAACCACCAAAACTGATCACAACCACTCAAAACTAGTCTAAACCGCAAAAACCAGACAGAATCTGTTTAATCCTGTTCAATACGTTTTAAACTGCTCGAAACTGTCGAGAACTACATGAAACTGCTGAAACTAGACAGAAACTGCGTTTTCTTGTTCGTAACTGCCAAGAACTACTTGAAACTACGGATATTGGTCAAAATTACTTAAAGTAGCTTAAAACCTTCAAAACTTGTCAAAACTACTCAAATTTAGTCTAAACTGCTAGAACCAGACAAAAACTGCTTTACTTTGTTCAATTTGTTTAAACAGCTCGAAACTGTCGAGAACAGCATGAAAATGCTTAACCTTGACAGAAACTGCTCAAACTGGCTATGAAACCATCAAAACTGGTCAAAACTACTCAAAACTGGTGTAAACCACAGGAACCAGACAGAATCTGTTTAATCCTGTTCCATATGTTTTAAACTGCTCTAAACTCTCGAACTACATGAAACTGCTGAAACTAGACAGAAACTGCTCAAACTGGCTTCAAACCACCAAAACTGATCACAACCACTCAAAACTAGTCTAAACCGCAAAAACCAGAGAGAATCTGTTTAATCCTATTCAATACGTTTGAAACTGCTCTTAACTGTCGAGAACTACATGAAACTGCTGAAAGTAGACAGAAACTGCGTTTTCTTGTTCGTTACTGCCAAGAACTATTTGAAGCTACGGATACTGTTCAAAATTACTTAAAGTAGCTTAAAACCTTCAAAACTTGTCAAAATTACTCAAATTTAGTCTAAACTGCTAGAACCAGACAAAAACTGCTTTACTTTGTTCAATTTGTTTAAACAGCTCGAAACTGTCGAGAACAGCATGAAAATGCTTAACCTTGACAGAAACTGCTCAAACTGGCTTGAAACCATCAAAACTGGTCAAAACTACTCAAAACTGGTCTAAACTGCAGGAACCAGACAGAATCTGTTTAATCCTGTTCAATACGTTTTAAACTGCGCTAAACTGTCGAGAACTATATGAAACTGCTGAAACTAGACAGAAACTGCTTCTTCTTGTTCGTAAATGACAAGAACTTTTTGAACATGCGGAAACTGATCAAAATTACTTAAACTAGCTTAAAACCTTCAAAACTTGTCAAAACTACTCAAATTTAGTCTAAACTGCTAGAACCAGACAAAAACTGCTTTGTTTTGTTCAATTTGTTTAAACAGCTCGAAACTGTCGAGAACAGCATGAAAATGCTTAACCTTGACAGAAACTGCTCTCACTGGCTTGAAACCACCAAAACTGATCACAACCACTCAAAACTAGTCTAAACCGCAAAAACCAGACAGAATCTGTTTAATCCTGTTCAATACGTTTTAAACTGCTCGAAACTGTCGAGAACTACATGAAACTGCTGAAACTAGACAGAAACTGCGTTTTCTTGTTCGTAACTGCCAAGAACTACTTGAAACTCCGGATATTGGTCAAAATTACTTAAAGTAGCTAAAAACCTTCAAAACTTGTCAAAACTACTCAAATTTAGTCTAAACTGCTAGAACCAGACAAAAACTGCTTTACTTTGTTCAATTTGTTTAAACAGCTCGAAACTGTCGAGAACAGCATGAAAATGCTGAAACTAGACAGAAACTGCGTTTTGTTGTTCGTTACTGCCAAGAACTACTTGAAACTACGGATATTGGTCAAAATTACTTAAAGTAGCTTAAAACCTTCAAAACTTGTCAAAACTACTCAAATTTAGTCTAAACTGCTAGAACCAGACAAAAACTGCTTTACTTTGTTCAATTTGTTTAAACAGCTCGAAACTGTCGAGAACAGCATGAAAATGCTTAACCTTGACAGAAACTGCTCAAACTGGCTATGAAACCATCAAAACTGGTCAAAACTACTCAAAACTGGTGTAAACCACAGGAACCAGACAGAATCTGTTTAATCCTGTTCAATATGTTTTAAACTGCTCTAAACTCTCGAACTACATGAAACTGCTGAAACTAGACAGAAACTGCTCAAACTGGCTTCAAACCACCAAAACTGATCACAACCACTCAAAACTAGTCTAAACCGCAAAAACCAGAGAGAATCTGTTTAATCCTGTTCAATACGTTTGAAACTGCTCTTAACTGTCGAGAACTACATGAAACTGCTGAAACTAGACAGAAACTGCGTTTTCTTGTTCGTTACTGCCAAGAACTATTTGAAGCTACGGATACTGTTCAAAATTACTTAAAGTAGCTTAAAACCTTCAAAACTTGTCAAAACTACTCAAATTTAGTCTAAACTGCTAGAACCAGACAAAAACTGCTTTACTTTGTTCAATTTGTTTAAACAGCTCGAAACTGTCGAGAACAGCATGAAAATGCTTAACCTTGACAGAAACTGCTCAAACTGGCTTCAAACCACCAAAACTGATCACAACCACTGAAAACTAGTCTAAACTGCAAAAACCAGACAGAATCTGTTTAATCCTGTTCAATACGTTTGAAACTGCTCTTAACTGTCGAGAACTACATGAAACTGCTGAAACTAGACAGAAACTGCGTTTTCTTGTTCGTAACTGCCAAGAACTACTTGAAACTACGGATATTGGTCAAAATTACTTAAAGTAGCTTAAAACCTTCAAAACTTGTCAAAACTACTCAAATTTAGTCTAAACTGCTAGAACCAGACAAAAACTGCTTTACTTTGTTCAATTTGTTTAAACAGCTCGAAACTGTCGAGAACAGCATGAAAATGCTTAACCTTGACAGAAACTGCTCAAACTGGCTTGAAACCATCAAAACTGGTCAAAACTACTCAAAACTGGTCTAAACTGCAGGAACCAGACAGAATCTGTTTAATCCTGTTCAATACGTTTTAAACTGCGCTAAACTGTCGAGAACTATATGAAACTGCTGAAACTAGACAGAAACTGCTTCTTCTTGTTCGTAAATGACAAGAACTTTTTGAACATGCGGAAACTGATCAAAATTACTTAAACTAGCTTAAAACCTTCAAAACTTGTCAAAACTACTCAAATTTAGTCTAAACTGCTAGAACCAGACAAAAACTGCTTTGTTTTGTTCAATTTGTTTAAACAGCTCGAAACTGTCGAGAACAGCATGAAAATGCTTAACCTTGACAGAAACTGCTCTCACTGGCTTGAAACCACCAAAACTGATCACAACCACTCAAAACTAGTCTAAACCGCAAAAACCAGAGAGAATCTGTTTAATCCTGTTCAATACGTTTTAAACTGCTCGAAACTGTCGAGAACTACATGAAACTGCTAAAACTAGACAGAAACTGCGTTTTCTTGTTCGTTACTGCCAAGAACTATTTGAAGCTACGGATACTGATCAAAATTACTTAAAGTAGCTTAAAACCTTCAAAACTTGTCAAAACTACTCAAATTTAGTCTAAACTGCTAGAACCAGACAAAAACTGCTTTACTTTGTTCAATTTGTTTAAACAGCTCGAAACTGTCGAAAACAGCATGAAAATGCTGAAACTAGACAGAAACTGCGTTTTGTTGTTCGTTACTGCCAAGAACTATTTGAAGCTACGGAAACTGATCAAAATTACTTAAACTAGCTTAAAACCTTCAAAACTTGTCAAAACTACTCAAATTTAGTCTAAACTGCTAGAACCAGACAAAAACTGCTTTGTTTTGTTCAATTTGTTTAAACAGCTCGAAACTGTCGAACAGTATGAAAATGCTTAACCTTGACAGAAACTGCTCTCACTGGCTTGAAACCACCAAAACTGATCACAACCACTCAAAACTAGTCTAAACCGCAAAAACCAGACAGAATCTGTTTAATCCTGTTCAATACGTTTGAAACTGCTCGAAACTGTCGAGAACTACATGAAACTGCTGAAACTAGACAGAAACTGCGTTTTCTTGTTCGTAACTGCCAAGAACTACTTGAAACTACGGATACTGTTCAAAATTACTTGAACTAGCTTAAAACCTTCAAAACTTGTCAAAACTACTCAAAATTAGTCTAAACTGCTAGAACCAGACAAAAACTGCTTTATTTTGTTCAATTTGTTTAAACAGCTCGAAACTGTCGAACAGTATGAAAATGCTTAAACTAGACAGAAACTGCTCAAACTGGCTTGAAACCACCAAAACTGATCAAAACCACTCAAAACTAGTCTAAACCACAAAAACAAGACAGAATCTGTTTAATCCTGTTCAATACGTTTGAAACTGCTCGAAACTGTCGAGAACTACATGAAACTGCTGAAACTAGACAGAAACTGCGTTTTCTTGTTCGTTACTGCCAAGAACTATTTGAAGCTACGGATACTGATCAAAATTACTTAAAGTAGCTTAAAACCTTCAAAACTTGTCAAAACTACTCAAATTTAGTCTAAACTGCTAGAACCAGACAAAAACTGCTTTACTTTGTTCAATTTGTTTAAACAGCTCGAAACTGTCGAGAACAGCATGAAAATGCTTAACCTTGACAGAAACTGCTCAAACTGGCTTGAAACCATCAAAACTGGTCAAAACTACTCAAAACTGGTCTAAACTGCAGGAACCAGACAGAATCTGTTTAATCCTGTTCAATATGTTTTAAACTGCTCTAAACTCTCGAACTACATGAAACTGCTGAAACTAGACAGAAACTGCTCTCACTGGCTTGAAACCACCAAAACTGATCACAACCACTCAAAACTAGTCTAAACCGCAAAAACCAGAGAGAATCTGTTTAATCCTGTTCAATACGTTTTAAACTGCGCTAAACTGTCGAGAACTACATGAAACTGCTGAAACTAGACAGAAACTGCTTCTTCTTGTTCGTAAATGCCAAGAACTTTTTGAACATGCGGAAACTGATCAAAATTACTTAAACTAGCTTAAAACCTTCAAAACTTGTCAAAACTACTCAAATTTAGTCTAAACTGCTAGAACCAGACAAAAACTGCTTTACTTTGTTCAATTTGTTTAAACAGCTCGAAACTGTCGAGAACAGCATGAAAATGCTTAACCTTGACAGAAACTGCTGAAACTGGCTATGAAACCATCAAAACTGGTCAAAACTACTCAAAACTGGTGTAAACCACAGGAACCAGACAGAATCTGTTTAATCCTGTTCAATATGTTTTAAACTGCTCTAAACTCTCGAACTACATGAAACTGCTGAAACTAGACAGAAACTGCTCAAACTGGCTTCAAACCACCAAAACTGATCACAACCACTCAAAACTAGTCTAAACCGCAAAAACCAGACAGAATCTGTTTAATCCTATTCAATACGTTTTAAACTGCTCTAAACTGTCGAGAACTACATGAAACTGCTGAAACTAGACAGAAACTGCGTTTTCTTGTTCGTTACTGCCAAGAACTATTTGAAGCTACGGATACTGATCAAAATTACTTAAAGTAGCTTGAAACCTTCAAAACTTGTCAAAACTACTCAAATTTAGTCTAAACTGCTAGAACCAGACAAAAACTGCTTTGTTTTGTTCAATTTGTTTAAACAGCTCGAAACTGTCGAGAACAGCATGAAAATGCTTAACCTTGACAGAAACTGCTCAAACTGGCTTGAAACCACCAAAACTGGTCAAAACTACTCAAAACTGGTCTGAACTGCAGGAACCAGACAGAATCTGTTTAATCCTGTTCAATACGTTTTAAACTGCGCTAAACTGTCGAGAACTATATGAAACTGCTGAAACTAGACAGAAACTGCTTCTTCTTGTTCGTAAATGCCAAGAACTTTTTGAACATGCGGAAACTGATCAAAATTACTTAAACTAGCTTAAAACCTTCAAAACTTGTCAAAACTACTCAAATTTAGTCTAAACTGCTAGAACCAGACAAAAACTGCTTTGTTTTGTTCAATTTGTTTAAACAGCTCGAAACTGTCGAGAACAGCATGAAAATGCTTAACCTTGACAGAAACTGCTCAAACTGGCTCGAAACCATCAAAACTGGTCAAAACTACTCAAAACTGGTCTAAACTGCAGGAACCAGACAGAATCTGTTTAATCCTGTTCAATATGTTTTAAACTGCTCTAAACTCTCGGACTACATGAAACTGGTGAAACTAGACAGAAACTGCTCAAACTGGCTTCAAACCACCAAAACTGATCAAAACCACTCAAAACTAGTCTAAACCACAAAAACCAGACAGAATCTGTTTAATCCTGTTCAATACGTTTGAAACTGCTCGAAACTGTCGAGAACTACATGAAACTGCTGAAACTAGACAGAAACTGCGTTTTCTTGTTCGTAACTGCCAAGAACTACTTGAAACTACGGATATTGGTCAAAATTACTTAAAGTAGCTTAAAACCTTCAAAACTTGTCAAAACTACTCAAATTTAGTCTAAACTGCTAGAACCAGACAAAAACTGCTTTACTTTGTTCAATTTGTTTAAACAGCTCGAAACTGTCGAGAACAGCATGAAAATGCTTAACCTTGACAGAAACTGCTCAAACTGGCTTGAAACCACCAAAACTGGTCAAAACTACTCAAAACTGGTCTAAACTGCAGGAACCAGACAGAATCTGTTTAATCCTGTTCAATACGTTTTAAACTGCGCTAAACTGTCGAGAACTATATGAAACTGCTGAAACTAGACAGAAACTGCTTCTTCTTGTTCGTAAATGCCAAGAACTTTTTGAACATGCGGAAACTGATCAAAATTACTTAAACTAGCTTAAAACCTTCAAAACTTGTCAAAACTACTCAAATTTAGTCTAAACTGCTAGAACCAGACAAAAACTGCTTTGTTTTGTTCAATTTGTTTAAACAGCTCAAAACTGTCGAGAACAGCATGAAAATGCTTAAACTTGACAGAAACTGCTCTCACTGGCTTGAAATCATCAAAACTGGTCAAAACTACTCAAAACTGGTGTAAACCACAGGAACCAGACAGAATCTGTTTAATCCTGTTCAATACGTTTTAAACTGCTCTAAACTGTCGAGAACTATATGAAACTGCTGAAACTAGACAGAAACTGCTTCTTCTTGTTCGTAAATGCCAAGAACTTTTTGAACATGCGGAAACTGATCAAAATTACTTAAACTAGCTTAAAACCTTCAAAACTTGTCAAAACTACTCAAATTTAGTCTAAACTGCTAGAACCAGACAAAAACTGCTTTGTTTTGTTCAATTTGTTTAAACAGCTCGAAACTGTCGAGAACTACATGAAACTGCTGAAACTAGACAGAAACTGCTCAAACTGGCTTGAAACCATCAAAACTGGTCAAAACTACTCAAAACTGGTCTAAACTGCAGGAACCAGACAGAATCTGTTTAATCCTGTTCAATACATTTTAAACTGCTCTGAACTGTCGAGAACTACATGAAACTGCTGAAACTAGACAGAAACTGCGTTTTCTTGTTCATGACTGCCAAGAACTATTTGAAACTACGGATACTGATAAAAATTACTTAAACTAGCTTAAAACCTTCAAAACTTGTCAAAACTACTCAAATTTAGTCTAAAGTGCTAGAACCAGACAAATAACTGCTTTATTTTGTTCAATTTATTTAATCAGCTCTAAACTGTCGAGAACAGCATGAAAATGCTTAACCTTGACAGAAACTGCTCTCACTGGCTTGAAACCATCAAAACTGATCACAACCACTCAAAACTGGTCTAAACTGCAGGAACCAGACAGAATCTGTTTAATCCTGTTCAATACAGTTTAAACTGCTCGAAACTGTCGAGGACTATATGAAACTGGTGAAACTAGAAAGAAACTGCGTTTTCTTGTTCGTAACTGCCAAGAACTATTTGAAACTACGAATACTGATCAAAATTACTTAAAGTAGCTTAAAACCTTCAAAACTTGTCAAAACTACTCAAATTTAGTCTAAACTGCTAGAACCAGACAAAAACTGCTTTTTGTTCAATTTGTTTAAACAGCTCAAAACTGTCGAGAACAGCATGAAAATGCTTAAACTTGACAGAAACTGCTCTCACTGGCTTGAAACCATCAAAACTGATCACAACCACTCAAAACTGGTCTAAACTGCAGGAACCAGACAGAATCTGTTTAATCCTGTTCAATATGTTTTAAACTGCTCTAAACTCTCGGACTACATGAAACTGCTGAAACTAGACAGAAACTGCTCAAACTGGCTTCAAACCACCAAAACTGATCACAACCACTCAAAACTAGTCTAAACCGCAAAAACCAGACAGAATCTGTTTAATCCTATTCAATACGTTTTAAACTGCTCGAAACTGTCGAGAACTACATGAAACTGCTGAAACTAGACAGAAACTGCGTTTTCTTGTTCGTTACTGCCAAGAACTATTTGAAGCTACGGATACTGATCAAAATTACTTAAAGTAGCTTGAAACCTTCAAAACTTGTCAAAACTACTCAAATTTAGTCTAAACTGCTAGAACCAGACAGAATCTGTTTAATCCTGTTCAATACGTTTTAAACTGCTCTAAACTGTCGAGAACTTTATGAAACTGCTGAAACTAGACAGAAACTGCTTCTTCTTGTTCGTAAATGCCAAGAACTTTTTGAACATGCGGAAACTGATCAAAATTACTTAAACTAGCTTAAAACCTTCAAAACTTGTCAAAACTACTCAAATTTAGTCTAAACTGCTAGAACCAGACAAAAACTGCTTTGTTTTGTTCAATTTGTTTAAACAGCTCGAAACTGTCGAGAACAGCATGAAAATGCTTAACCTTGACAGAAACTGCTCTCACTGGCTTGAAACCACCAAAACTGATCACAACCACTCAAAACTAGTCTAAACCGCAAAAACCAGACAGAATCTGTTTAATCCTGTTCAATACGTTTGAAACTGCTCTTAATTGTCGAGAACTACATGAAACTGCTGAAACTAGACAGAAACTGCGTTTTCTTGTTCGTAACTGCCAAGAACTACTTGAAACTACGGATATTGGTCAAAATTACTTAAAGTAGCTTAAAACCTTCAAAACTTGTCAAAACTACTCAAATTTAGTCTAAACTGCTAGAACCAGACAAAAACTGCTTTACTTTGTTCAATTTGTTTAAACAGCTCGAAACTGTCGAGAACAGCATGAAAATGCTTAACCTTGACAGAAACTGCTCAAACTGGCTTGAAACCACCAAAACTGGTCAAAACTACTCAAAACTGGTCTGAACTGCAGGAACCAGACAGAATCTGTTTAATCCTGTTCAATACGTTTTAAACTGCGCTAAACTGTCGAGAACTATATGAAACTGCTGAAACTAGACAGAAACTGCTTCTTCTTGTTCGTAAATGCCAAGAACTTTTTGAACATGCGGAAACTGATCAAAATTACTTAAACTAGCTTAAAACCTTCAAAACTTGTCAAAACTACTCAAATTTAGTCTAAACTGCTAGAACCAGACAAAAACTGCTTTGTTTTGTTCAATTTGTTTAAACAGCTCGAAACTGTCGAGAACAGCATGAAAATGCTTAACCTTGACAGAAACTGCTCAAACTGGCTCGAAACCATCAAAACTGGTCAAAACTACTCAAAACTGGTCTAAACTGCAGGAACCAGACAGAATCTGTTTAATCCTGTTCAATATGTTTTAAACTGCTCTAAACTCTCGGACTACATGAAACTGGTGAAACTAGACAGAAACTGCTCAAACTGGCTTCAAACCACCAAAACTGATCAAAACCACTCAAAACTAGTCTAAACCACAAAAACCAGACAGAATCTGTTTAATCCTGTTCAATACGTTTTAAACTGCGCTAAACTGTCGAGAACTATATGAAACTGCTGAAACTAGACAGAAACTGCTTCTTCTTGTTCGTAAATGCCAAGAACTTTTTGAACATGCGGAAACTGATCAAAATTACTTAAACTAGCTTAAAACCTTCAAAACTTGTCAAAACTACTCAAATTTAGTCTAAACTGCTAGAACCAGACAAAAACTGCTTTGTTTTGTTCAATTTGTTTAAACAGCTCAAAACTGTCGAGAACAGCATTAAAATGCTTAAACTTGACAGAAACTGCTCTCACTGGCTTGAAATCATCAAAACTGGTCAAAACTACTCAAAACTGGTGTAAACCACAGGAACCAGACAGAATCTGTTTAATCCTGTTCAATACGTTTTAAACTGCTCTAAACTGTCGAGAACTATATGAAACTGCTGAAACTAGACAGAAACTGCTTCTTCTTGTTCGTAAATGCCAAGAACTTTTTGAACATGCGGAAACTGATCAAAATTACTTAAACTAGCTTAAAACCTTCAAAACTTGTCAAAACTACTCAAATTTAGTCTAAACTGCTAGAACCAGACAAAAACTGCTTTGTTTTGTTCAATTTGTTTAAACAGCTCGAAACTGTCGAGAACTACATGAAACTGCTGAAACTAGACAGAAACTGCTCAAACTGGCTTGAAACCATCAAAACTGGTCAAAACTACTCAAAACTGGTCTAAACTGCAGGAACCAGACAGAATCTGTTTAATCCTGTTCAATACATTTTAAACTGCTCTGAACTGTCGAGAACTACATGAAACTGCTGAAACTAGACAGAAACTGCGTTTTCTTGTTCATGACTGCCAAGAACTATTTGAAACTACGGATACTGATAAAAATTACTTAAACTAGCTTAAAACCTTCAAAACTTGTCAAAACTACTCAAATTTAGTCTAAAGTGCTAGAACCAGACAAATAACTGCTTTATTTTGTTCAATTTATTTAATCAGCTCTAAACTGTCGAGAACAGCATGAAAATGCTTAACCTTGACAGAAACTGCTCTCACTGGCTTGAAACCATCAAAACTGATCACAACCACTCAAAACTGGTCTAAACTGCAGGAACCAGACAGAATCTGTTTAATCCTGTTCAATACAGTTTAAACTGCTCGAAACTGTCGAGGACTATATGAAACTGGTGAAACTAGAAAGAAACTGCGTTTTCTTGTTCGTAACTGCCAAGAACTACTTGAAACTACGGATATTGGTCAAAATTACTTAAAGTAGCTTAAAACCTTCAAAACTTGTCAAAACTACTCAAATTTAGTCTAAACTGCTAGAACCAGACAAAAACTGCTTTACTTTGTTCAATTTGTTTAAACAGCTCGAAACTGTCGAGAACAGCATGAAAATGCTTAACCTTGACAGAAACTGCTCAAACTGGCTTGAAACCACCAAAACTGGTCAAAACTACTCAAAACTGGTCTAAACTGCAGGAACCAGACAGAATCTGTTTAATCCTGTTCAATACGTTTTAAACTGCGCTAAACTGTCGAGAACTATATGAAACTGCTGAAACTAGACAGAAACTGCTTCTTCTTGTTCGTAAATGCCAAGAACTTTTTGAACATGCGGAAACTGATCAAAATTACTTAAACTAGCTTAAAACCTTCAAAACTTGTCAAAACTACTCAAATTTAGTCTAAACTGCTAGAACCAGACAAAAACTGCTTTGTTTTGTTCAATTTGTTTAAACAGCTCAAAACTGTCGAGAACAGCATTAAAATGCTTAAACTTGACAGAAACTGCTCTCACTGGCTTGAAATCATCAAAACTGGTCAAAACTACTCAAAACTGGTGTAAACCACAGGAACCAGACAGAATCTGTTTAATCCTGTTCAATACGTTTTAAACTGCTCTAAACTGTCGAGAACTATATGAAACTGCTGAAACTAGACAGAAACTGCTTCTTCTTGTTCGTAAATGCCAAGAACTTTTTGAACATGCGGAAACTGATCAAAATTACTTAAACTAGCTTAAAACCTTCAAAACTTGTCAAAACTACTCAAATTTAGTCTAAACTGCTAGAACCAGACAAAAACTGCTTTGTTTTGTTCAATTTGTTTAAACAGCTCGAAACTGTCGAGAACTACATGAAACTGCTGAAACTAGACAGAAACTGCTCAAACTGGCTTGAAACCATCAAAACTGGTCAAAACTACTCAAAACTGGTCTAAACTGCAGGAACCAGACAGAATCTGTTTAATCCTGTTCAATACATTTTAAACTGCTCTGAACTGTCGAGAACTACATGAAACTGCTGAAACTAGAAAGAAACTGCGTTTTCTTGTTCGTAACTGCCAAGAACTATTTGAAACTACGAATACTGATCAAAATTACTTAAAGTAGCTTAAAACCTTCAAAACTTGTCAAAACTACTCAAATTTAGTCTAAACTGCTAGAACCAGACAAAAACTGCTTTTTGTTCAATTTGTTTAAACAGCTCAAAACTGTCGAGAACAGCATGAAAATGCTTAAACTTGACAGAAACTGCTCTCACTGGCTTGAAACCATCAAAACTGATCACAACCACTCAAAACTGGTCTAAACTGCAGGAACCAGACAGAATCTGTTTAATCCTGTTCAATATGTTTTAAACTGCTCTAAACTCTCGGACTACATGAAACTGCTGAAACTAGACAGAAACTGCTCAAACTGGCTTCAAACCACCAAAACTGATCACAACCACTCAAAACTAGTCTAAACCGCAAAAACCAGACAGAATCTGTTTAATCCTATTCAATACGTTTTAAACTGCTCGAAACTGTCGAGAACTACATGAAACTGCTGAAACTAGACAGAAACTGCGTTTTCTTGTTCGTTACTGCCAAGAACTATTTGAAGCTACGGATACTGATCAAAATTACTTAAAGTAGCTTGAAACCTTCAAAACTTGTCAAAACTACTCAAATTTAGTCTAAACTGCTAGAACCAGACAGAATCTGTTTAATCCTGTTCAATACGTTTTAAACTGCTCTAAACTGTCGAGAACTTTATGAAACTGCTGAAACTAGACAGAAACTGCTTCTTCTTGTTCGTAAATGCCAAGAACTTTTTGAACATGCGGAAACTGATCAAAATTACTTAAACTAGCTTAAAACCTTCAAAACTTGTCAAAACTACTCAAATTTAGTCTAAACTGCTAGAACCAGACAAAAACTGCTTTGTTTTGTTCAATTTGTTTAAACAGCTCGAAACTGTCGAGAACAGCATGAAAATGCTTAACCTTGACAGAAACTGCTCTCACTGGCTTGAAACCACCAAAACTGATCACAACCACTCAAAACTAGTCTAAACCGCAAAAACCAGACAGAATCTGTTTAATCCTGTTCAATACGTTTGAAACTGCTCTTAATTGTCGAGAACTACATGAAACTGCTGAAACTAGACAGAAACTGCGTTTTCTTGTTCGTAACTGCCAAGAACTACTTGAAACTACGGATATTGGTCAAAATTACTTAAAGTAGCTTAAAACCTTCAAAACTTGTCAAAACTACTCAAATTTAGTCTAAACTGCTAGAACCAGACAAAAACTGCTTTACTTTGTTCAATTTGTTTAAACAGCTCGAAACTGTCGAGAACAGCATGAAAATGCTTAACCTTGACAGAAACTGCTCAAACTGGCTTGAAACCACCAAAACTGGTCAAAACTACTCAAAACTGGTCTGAACTGCAGGAACCAGACAGAATCTGTTTAATCCTGTTCAATACGTTTTAAACTGCGCTAAACTGTCGAGAACTATATGAAACTGCTGAAACTAGACAGAAACTGCTTCTTCTTGTTCGTAAATGCCAAGAACTTTTTGAACATGCGGAAACTGATCAAAATTACTTAAACTAGCTTAAAACCTTCAAAACTTGTCAAAACTACTCAAATTTAGTCTAAACTGCTAGAACCAGACAAAAACTGCTTTGTTTTGTTCAATTTGTTTAAACAGCTCGAAACTGTCGAGAACAGCATGAAAATGCTTAACCTTGACAGAAACTGCTCAAACTGGCTCGAAACCATCAAAACTGGTCAAAACTACTCAAAACTGGTCTAAACTGCAGGAACCAGACAGAATCTGTTTAATCCTGTTCAATATGTTTTAAACTGCTCTAAACTCTCGGACTACATGAAACTGGTGAAACTAGACAGAAACTGCTCAAACTGGCTTCAAACCACCAAAACTGATCAAAACCACTCAAAACTAGTCTAAACCACAAAAACCAGACAGAATCTGTTTAATCCTGTTCAATACGTTTTAAACTGCGCTAAACTGTCGAGAACTATATGAAACTGCTGAAACTAGACAGAAACTGCTTCTTCTTGTTCGTAAATGCCAAGAACTTTTTGAACATGCGGAAACTGATCAAAATTACTTAAACTAGCTTAAAACCTTCAAAACTTGTCAAAACTACTCAAATTTAGTCTAAACTGCTAGAACCAGACAAAAACTGCTTTGTTTTGTTCAATTTGTTTAAACAGCTCAAAACTGTCGAGAACAGCATTAAAATGCTTAAACTTGACAGAAACTGCTCTCACTGGCTTGAAATCATCAAAACTGGTCAAAACTACTCAAAACTGGTGTAAACCACAGGAACCAGACAGAATCTGTTTAATCCTGTTCAATACGTTTTAAACTGCTCTAAACTGTCGAGAACTATATGAAACTGCTGAAACTAGACAGAAACTGCTTCTTCTTGTTCGTAAATGCCAAGAACTTTTTGAACATGCGGAAACTGATCAAAATTACTTAAACTAGCTTAAAACCTTCAAAACTTGTCAAAACTACTCAAATTTAGTCTAAACTGCTAGAACCAGACAAAAACTGCTTTGTTTTGTTCAATTTGTTTAAACAGCTCGAAACTGTCGAGAACTACATGAAACTGCTGAAACTAGACAGAAACTGCTCAAACTGGCTTGAAACCATCAAAACTGGTCAAAACTACTCAAAACTGGTCTAAACTGCAGGAACCAGACAGAATCTGTTTAATCCTGTTCAATACATTTTAAACTGCTCTGAACTGTCGAGAACTACATGAAACTGCTGAAACTAGACAGAAACTGCGTTTTCTTGTTCATGACTGCCAAGAACTATTTGAAACTACGGATACTGATAAAAATTACTTAAACTAGCTTAAAACCTTCAAAACTTGTCAAAACTACTCAAATTTAGTCTAAAGTGCTAGAACCAGACAAATAACTGCTTTATTTTGTTCAATTTATTTAATCAGCTCTAAACTGTCGAGAACAGCATGAAAATGCTTAACCTTGACAGAAACTGCTCTCACTGGCTTGAAACCATCAAAACTGATCACAACCACTCAAAACTGGTCTAAACTGCAGGAACCAGACAGAATCTGTTTAATCCTGTTCAATACAGTTTAAACTGCTCGAAACTGTCGAGGACTATATGAAACTGGTGAAACTAGAAAGAAACTGCGTTTTCTTGTTCGTAACTGCCAAGAACTATTTGAAACTACGAATACTGATCAAAATTACTTAAAGTAGCTTAAAACCTTCAAAACTTGTCAAAACTACTCAAATTTAGTCTAAACTGCTAGAACCAGACAAAAACTGCTTTTTGTTCAATTTGTTTAAACAGCTCAAAACTGTCGAGAACAGCATGAAAATGCTTAAACTTGACAGAAACTGCTCTCACTGGCTTGAAACCATCAAAACTGATCACAACCACTCAAAACTGGTCTAAACTGCAGGAACCAGACAGAATCTGTTTAATCCTGTTCAATATGTTTTAAACTGCTCTAAACTCTCGGACTACATGAAACTGCTGAAACTAGACAGAAACTGCTCAAACTGGCTTCAAACCACCAAAACTGATCACAACCACTCAAAACTAGTCTAAACCGCAAAAACCAGACAGAATCTGTTTAATCCTATTCAATACGTTTTAAACTGCTCGAAACTGTCGAGAACTACATGAAACTGCTGAAACTAGACAGAAACTGCGTTTTCTTGTTCGTTACTGCCAAGAACTATTTGAAGCTACGGATACTGATCAAAATTACTTAAAGTAGCTTGAAACCTTCAAAACTTGTCAAAACTACTCAAATTTAGTCTAAACTGCTAGAACCAGACAGAATCTGTTTAATCCTGTTCAATACGTTTTAAACTGCTCTAAACTGTCGAGAACTTTATGAAACTGCTGAAACTAGACAGAAACTGCTTCTTCTTGTTCGTAAATGCCAAGAACTTTTTGAACATGCGGAAACTGATCAAAATTACTTAAACTAGCTTAAAACCTTCAAAACTTGTCAAAACTACTCAAATTTAGTCTAAACTGCTAGAACCAGACAAAAACTGCTTTGTTTTGTTCAATTTGTTTAAACAGCTCGAAACTGTCGAGAACAGCATGAAAATGCTTAACCTTGACAGAAACTGCTCTCACTGGCTTGAAACCACCAAAACTGATCACAACCACTCAAAACTAGTCTAAACCGCAAAAACCAGACAGAATCTGTTTAATCCTGTTCAATACGTTTGAAACTGCTCTTAATTGTCGAGAACTACATGAAACTGCTGAAACTAGACAGAAACTGCGTTTTCTTGTTCGTAACTGCCAAGAACTACTTGAAACTACGGATATTGGTCAAAATTACTTAAAGTAGCTTAAAACCTTCAAAACTTGTCAAAACTACTCAAATTTAGTCTAAACTGCTAGAACCAGACAAAAACTGCTTTACTTTGTTCAATTTGTTTAAACAGCTCGAAACTGTCGAGAACAGCATGAAAATGCTTAACCTTGACAGAAACTGCTCAAACTGGCTTGAAACCACCAAAACTGGTCAAAACTACTCAAAACTGGTCTGAACTGCAGGAACCAGACAGAATCTGTTTAATCCTGTTCAATACGTTTTAAACTGCGCTAAACTGTCGAGAACTATATGAAACTGCTGAAACTAGACAGAAACTGCTTCTTCTTGTTCGTAAATGCCAAGAACTTTTTGAACATGCGGAAACTGATCAAAATTACTTAAACTAGCTTAAAACCTTCAAAACTTGTCAAAACTACTCAAATTTAGTCTAAACTGCTAGAACCAGACAAAAACTGCTTTGTTTTGTTCAATTTGTTTAAACAGCTCGAAACTGTCGAGAACAGCATGAAAATGCTTAACCTTGACAGAAACTGCTCAAACTGGCTCGAAACCATCAAAACTGGTCAAAACTACTCAAAACTGGTCTAAACTGCAGGAACCAGACAGAATCTGTTTAATCCTGTTCAATATGTTTTAAACTGCTCTAAACTCTCGGACTACATGAAACTGGTGAAACTAGACAGAAACTGCTCAAACTGGCTTCAAACCACCAAAACTGATCAAAACCACTCAAAACTAGTCTAAACCACAAAAACCAGACAGAATCTGTTTAATCCTGTTCAATACGTTTGAAACTGCTCGAAACTGTCGAGAACTACATGAAACTGCTGAAACTAGACAGAAACTGCGTTTTCTTGTTCGTAACTGCCAAGAACTACTTGAAACTACGGATATTGGTCAAAATTACTTAAAGTAGCTTAAAACCTTCAAAACTTGTCAAAACTACTCAAATTTAGTCTAAACTGCTAGAACCAGACAAAAACTGCTTTACTTTGTTCAATTTGTTTAAACAGCTCGAAACTGTCGAGAACAGCATGAAAATGCTTAACCTTGACAGAAACTGCTCAAACTGGCTTGAAACCACCAAAACTGGTCAAAACTACTCAAAACTGGTCTAAACTGCAGGAACCAGACAGAATCTGTTTAATCCTGTTCAATACGTTTTAAACTGCGCTAAACTGTCGAGAACTATATGAAACTGCTGAAACTAGACAGAAACTGCTTCTTCTTGTTCGTAAATGCCAAGAACTTTTTGAACATGCGGAAACTGATCAAAATTACTTAAACTAGCTTAAAACCTTCAAAACTTGTCAAAACTACTCAAATTTAGTCTAAACTGCTAGAACCAGACAAAAACTGCTTTGTTTTGTTCAATTTGTTTAAACAGCTCAAAACTGTCGAGAACAGCATTAAAATGCTTAAACTTGACAGAAACTGCTCTCACTGGCTTGAAATCATCAAAACTGGTCAAAACTACTCAAAACTGGTGTAAACCACAGGAACCAGACAGAATCTGTTTAATCCTGTTCAATACGTTTTAAACTGCTCTAAACTGTCGAGAACTATATGAAACTGCTGAAACTAGACAGAAACTGCTTCTTCTTGTTCGTAAATGCCAAGAACTTTTTGAACATGCGGAAACTGATCAAAATTACTTAAACTAGCTTAAAACCTTCAAAACTTGTCAAAACTACTCAAATTTAGTCTAAACTGCTAGAACCAGACAAAAACTGCTTTGTTTTGTTCAATTTGTTTAAACAGCTCGAAACTGTCGAGAACTACATGAAACTGCTGAAACTAGACAGAAACTGCTCAAACTGGCTTGAAACCATCAAAACTGGTCAAAACTACTCAAAACTGGTCTAAACTGCAGGAACCAGACAGAATCTGTTTAATCCTGTTCAATACATTTTAAACTGCTCTGAACTGTCGAGAACTACATGAAACTGCTGAAACTAGACAGAAACTGCGTTTTCTTGTTCATGACTGCCAAGAACTATTTGAAACTACGGATACTGATAAAAATTACTTAAACTAGCTTAAAACCTTCAAAACTTGTCAAAACTACTCAAATTTAGTCTAAAGTGCTAGAACCAGACAAATAACTGCTTTATTTTGTTCAATTTATTTAATCAGCTCTAAACTGTCGAGAACAGCATGAAAATGCTTAACCTTGACAGAAACTGCTCTCACTGGCTTGAAACCATCAAAACTGATCACAACCACTCAAAACTGGTCTAAACTGCAGGAACCAGACAGAATCTGTTTAATCCTGTTCAATACAGTTTAAACTGCTCGAAACTGTCGAGGACTATATGAAACTGGTGAAACTAGAAAGAAACTGCGTTTTCTTGTTCGTAACTGCCAAGAACTATTTGAAACTACGAATACTGATCAAAATTACTTAAAGTAGCTTAAAACCTTCAAAACTTGTCAAAACTACTCAAATTTAGTCTAAACTGCTAGAACCAGACAAAAACTGCTTTTTGTTCAATTTGTTTAAACAGCTCAAAACTGTCGAGAACAGCATGAAAATGCTTAAACTTGACAGAAACTGCTCTCACTGGCTTGAAACCATCAAAACTGATCACAACCACTCAAAACTGGTCTAAACTGCAGGAACCAGACAGAATCTGTTTAATCCTGTTCAATACGTTTTAAACTGGTCTAAACTGTCTAGAACTACTTGAACCTGCTGTGAAACTTCACAGAAACTGCGTTTTCTTGTTCGTAACTGCCCAGAACTACTTGAAACTACGGATACTGATCAAAATTTCTTAAACTGGCCTGAACATTTCAAGACTTGTCAAAACTACTCAAATTTAGTCTAAACGGCTAGAACCGGAAAGAAATTGCTTTATTTTGTTCAATATGTTTAAACAGCTCGAAACTGTCGAGAACAGCATGAAAATGCCTAAACTTGACATAAACTGCTCAAACTGGCTTGAAACCATCAAAACTGATCACAACTACTCAAAACTAGTCTAAACCACAAAAACCAGAAAGAATCTGTTTAATCCTGTTCAATACGTTTGAAACTGCTCGAAACTGTCGAGAACTACATGAAACTGCTGAAACTAGACAGAAACTGCGTTTTCTTGTTCGTAACTGCCAAGAACTACTTGAAACTACGGATATTGGTCAAAATTACTTAAAGTAGCTTAAAACCTTCAAAACTTGTCAAAACTACTCAAATTTAGTCTAAACTGCTAGAACCAGACAAAAACTGCTTTACTTTGTTCAATTTGTTTAAACAGCTCGAAACTGTCGAGAACAGCATGAAAATGCTGAAACTAGACAGAAACTGCGTTTTCTTGTTCGTTACTGCCAAGAACTATTTGAAGCTACGGATACTGTTCAAAATTACTTGAACTAGCTTAAAACCTTCAAAACTTGTCAAAACTACTCAAAATTAGTCTAAACTGCTAGAACCAGACAAAAACTGCTTTATTTTGTTCAATTTGTTTAAACAGCTCGAAACTGTCGAGAACAGCATGAAAATGCTGAAACTAGACAGAAACTGCGTTTTGTTGTTCGTTACTGCCAAGAACTATTTGAAGCTACGGATACTGATCAAAATTACTTAAAGTAGCTTGAAACCTTCAAAACTTGTCAAAACTACTCAAATTTAGTCTAAACTGCTAGAACCAGACAGAATCTGTTTAATCCTGTTCAATACGTTTTAAACTGCGCTAAACTGTCGAGAACTATATGAAACTGCTGAAACTAGACAGAAACTGCTTCTCTTGTTCGTAAATGCCAAGAACTTTTTGAACATGCGGAAACTGATCAAAATTACTTAAACTAGCTTAAAACCTTCAAAACTTGTCAAAACTACTCAAATTTAGTCTAAACTGCTAGAACCAGACAAAAACTGCTTTGTTTTGTTCAATTTGTTTAAACAGCTCGAAACTGTCGAGAACAGCATGAAAATGCTTAACCTTGACAGAAACTGCTCAAACTGGCTTGAAACCATCAAAACTGGTCAAAACTACTCAAAACTGGTCTAAACTGCAGGAACCAGACAGAATCTGTTTAATCCTGTTCAATACGTTTTAAACTGCTCTAAACTGTCGAGAACTATATGAAACTGCTGAAACTAGACAGAAACTGCTTCTTCTTGTTCGTAAATGCCAAGAACTTTTTGAACATGCGGAAACTGATCAAAATTACTTAAACTAGCTTAAAACCTTCAAAACTTGTCAAAACTACTCAAATTTAGTCTAAACTGCTAGAACCAGACAAAAACTGCTTTGTTTTGTTCAATTTGTTTAAACAGCTCGAAACTGTCGAGAACTACATGAAACTGCTGAAACTAGACAGAAACTGCTCAAACTGGCTTGAAACCATCAAAACTGGTCAAAACTACTCAAAACTGGTCTAAACTGCAGGAACCAGACAGAATCTGTTTAATCCTGTTCAATACATTTTAAACTGCTCTGAACTGTCGAGAACTACATGAAACTGCTGAAACTAGACAGAAACTGCGTTTTCTTGTTCATGACTGCCAAGAACTATTTGAAACTACGGATACTGATAAAAATTACTTAAACTAGCTTAAAACCTTCAAAACTTGTCAAAACTACTCAAATTTAGTCTAAAGTGCTAGAACCAGACAAATAACTGCTTTATTTTGTTCAATTTATTTAATCAGCTCTAAACTGTCGAGAACAGCATGAAAATGCTTAACCTTGACAGAAACTGCTCTCACTGGCTTGAAACCATCAAAACTGATCACAACCACTCAAAACTGGTCTAAACTGCAGGAACCAGACAGAATCTGTTTAATCCTGTTCAATACAGTTTAAACTGCTCGAAACTGTCGAGGACTATATGAAACTGGTGAAACTAGAAAGAAACTGCGTTTTCTTGTTCGTAACTGCCAAGAACTATTTGAAACTACGAATACTGATCAAAATTACTTAAAGTAGCTTAAAACCTTCAAAACTTGTCAAAACTACTCAAATTTAGTCTAAACTGCTAGAACCAGACAAAAACTGCTTTTTGTTCAATTTGTTTAAACAGCTCAAAACTGTCGAGAACAGCATGAAAATGCTTAAACTTGACAGAAACTGCTCTCACTGGCTTGAAACCATCAAAACTGATCACAACCACTCAAAACTGGTCTAAACTGCAGGAACCAGACAGAATCTGTTTAATCCTGTTCAATACGTTTTAAACTGGTCTAAACTGTCTAGAACTACTTGAACCTGCTGTGAAACTTCACAGAAACTGCGTTTTCTTGTTCGTAACTGCCCAGAACTACTTGAAACTACGGATACTGATCAAAATTTCTTAAACTGGCCTGAACATTTCAAGACTTGTCAAAACTACTCAAATTTAGTCTAAACGGCTAGAACCGGAAAGAAATTGCTTTATTTTGTTCAATATGTTTAAACAGCTCGAAACTGTCGAGAACAGCATGAAAATGCCTAAACTTGACATAAACTGCTCAAACTGGCTTGAAACCATCAAAACTGATCACAACTACTCAAAACTAGTCTAAACCACAAAAACCAGAAAGAATCTGTTTAATCCTGTTCAATACGTTTGAAACTGCTCGAAACTGTCGAGAACTACATGAAACTGCTGAAACTAGACAGAAACTGCGTTTTCTTGTTCGTAACTGCCAAGAACTACTTGAAACTACGGATATTGGTCAAAATTACTTAAAGTAGCTTAAAACCTTCAAAACTTGTCAAAACTACTCAAATTTAGTCTAAACTGCTAGAACCAGACAAAAACTGCTTTACTTTGTTCAATTTGTTTAAACAGCTCGAAACTGTCGAGAACAGCATGAAAATGCTGAAACTAGACAGAAACTGCGTTTTCTTGTTCGTTACTGCCAAGAACTATTTGAAGCTACGGATACTGTTCAAAATTACTTGAACTAGCTTAAAACCTTCAAAACTTGTCAAAACTACTCAAAATTAGTCTAAACTGCTAGAACCAGACAAAAACTGCTTTATTTTGTTCAATTTGTTTAAACAGCTCGAAACTGTCGAGAACAGCATGAAAATGCTGAAACTAGACAGAAACTGCGTTTTGTTGTTCGTTACTGCCAAGAACTATTTGAAGCTACGGATACTGATCAAAATTACTTAAAGTAGCTTGAAACCTTCAAAACTTGTCAAAACTACTCAAATTTAGTCTAAACTGCTAGAACCAGACAGAATCTGTTTAATCCTGTTCAATACGTTTTAAACTGCGCTAAACTGTCGAGAACTATATGAAACTGCTGAAACTAGACAGAAACTGCTTCTCTTGTTCGTAAATGCCAAGAACTTTTTGAACATGCGGAAACTGATCAAAATTACTTAAACTAGCTTAAAACCTTCAAAACTTGTCAAAACTACTCAAATTTAGTCTAAACTGCTAGAACCAGACAAAAACTGCTTTGTTTTGTTCAATTTGTTTAAACAGCTCGAAACTGTCGAGAACAGCATGAAAATGCTTAACCTTGACAGAAACTGCTCAAACTGGCTTGAAACCATCAAAACTGGTCAAAACTACTCAAAACTGGTCTAAACTGCAGGAACCAGACAGAATCTGTTTAATCCTGTTCAATATGTTTTAAACTGCTCTAAACTCTCGGACTACATGAAACTGCTGAAACTAGACAGAAACTGCTCAAACTGGCTTCAAACCACCAAAACTGATCACAACCACTCAAAACTAGTCTAAACCGCAAAAACCAGACAGAATCTGTTTAATCCTATTCAATACGTTTTAAACTGCTCGAAACTGTCGAGAACTACATGAAACTGCTGAAACTAGACAGAAACTGCGTTTTCTTGTTCGTTACTGCCAAGAACTATTTGAAGCTACGGATACTGATCAAAATTACTTAAAGTAGCTTGAAACCTTCAAAACTTGTCAAAACTACTCAAATTTAGTCTAAACTGCTAGAACCAGACAGAATCTGTTTAATCCTGTTCAATACGTTTTAAACTGCTCTAAACTGTCGAGAACTTTATGAAACTGCTGAAACTAGACAGAAACTGCTTCTTCTTGTTCGTAAATGCCAAGAACTTTTTGAACATGCGGAAACTGATCAAAATTACTTAAACTAGCTTAAAACCTTCAAAACTTGTCAAAACTACTCAAATTTAGTCTAAACTGCTAGAACCAGACAAAAACTGCTTTGTTTTGTTCAATTTGTTTAAACAGCTCGAAACTGTCGAGAACAGCATGAAAATGCTTAACCTTGACAGAAACTGCTCTCACTGGCTTGAAACCACCAAAACTGATCACAACCACTCAAAACTAGTCTAAACCGCAAAAACCAGACAGAATCTGTTTAATCCTGTTCAATACGTTTGAAACTGCTCTTAATTGTCGAGAACTACATGAAACTGCTGAAACTAGACAGAAACTGCGTTTTCTTGTTCGTAACTGCCAAGAACTACTTGAAACTACGGATATTGGTCAAAATTACTTAAAGTAGCTTAAAACCTTCAAAACTTGTCAAAACTACTCAAATTTAGTCTAAACTGCTAGAACCAGACAAAAACTGCTTTGTTTTGTTCAATTTGTTTAAACAGCTCGAAACTGTCGACAACAGCATGAAAATGCTTAACCTTGACAGAAACTGCTCTCACTGGCTTGAAACCACCAAAACTGATCACAACCACTCAAAACTAGTCTAAACCGCAAAAACCAGACAGAATCTGTTTAATCCTGTTCAATACGTTTGAAACTGCTCTTAATTGTCGAGAACTACATGAAACTGCTGAAACTAGACAGAAACTGCGTTTTCTTGTTCGTAACTGCCAAGAACTACTTGAAACTACGGATATTGGTCAAAATTACTTAAAGTAGCTTAAAACCTTCAAAACTTGTCAAAACTACTCAAATTTAGTCTAAACTGCTAGAACCAGACAAAAACTGCTTTACTTTGTTCAATTTGTTTAAACAGCTCGAAACTGTCGAGAACAGCATGAAAATGCTGAAACTAGACAGAAACTGCGTTTTGTTGTTCGTTACTGCCAAGAACTATTTGAAGCTACGGATACTGTTCAAAATTACTTGAACTAGCTTAAAACCTTCAAAACTTGTCAAAACTACTCAAAATTAGTCTAAACTGCTAGAACCAGACAAAAACTGCTTTATTTTGTTCAATTTGTTTAAACAGCTCGAAACTGTCGAGAACAGCATGAAAATGCTGAAACTAGACAGAAACTGCGTTTTGTTGTTCGTTACTGCCAAGAACTATTTGAAGCTACGGATACTGATCAAAATTACTTAAAGTAGCTTGAAACCTTCAAAACTTGTCAAAACTACTCAAATTTAGTCTAAACTGCTAGAACCAGACAGAATCTGTTTAATCCTGTTCAATACGTTTTAAACTGCGCTAAACTGTCGAGAACTATATGAAACTGCTGAAACTAGACAGAAACTGCTTCTCTTGTTCGTAAATGCCAAGAACTTTTTGAACATGCGGAAACTGATCAAAATTACTTAAACTAGCTTAAAACCTTCAAAACTTGTCAAAACTACTCAAATTTAGTCTAAACTGCTAGAACCAGACAAAAACTGCTTTGTTTTGTTCAATTTGTTTAAACAGCTCGAAACTGTCGAGAACAGCATGAAAATGCTTAACCTTGACAGAAACTGCTCAAACTGGCTTGAAACCATCAAAACTGGTCAAAACTACTCAAAACTGGTCTAAACTGCAGGAACCAGACAGAATCTGTTTAATCCTGTTCAATATGTTTTAAACTGCTCTAAACTCTCGGACTACATGAAACTGCTGAAACTAGACAGAAACTGCTCAAACTGGCTTCAAACCACCAAAACTGATCACAACCACTCAAAACTAGTCTAAACCGCAAAAACCAGACAGAATCTGTTTAATCCTATTCAATACGTTTTAAACTGCTCGAAACTGTCGAGAACTACATGAAACTGCTGAAACTAGACAGAAACTGCGTTTTCTTGTTCGTTACTGCCAAGAACTATTTGAAGCTACGGATACTGATCAAAATTACTTAAAGTAGCTTGAAACCTTCAAAACTTGTCAAAACTACTCAAATTTAGTCTAAACTGCTAGAACCAGACAGAATCTGTTTAATCCTGTTCAATACGTTTTAAACTGCTCTAAACTGTCGAGAACTTTATGAAACTGCTGAAACTAGACAGAAACTGCTTCTTCTTGTTCGTAAATGCCAAGAACTTTTTGAACATGCGGAAACTGATCAAAATTACTTAAACTAGCTTAAAACCTTCAAAACTTGTCAAAACTACTCAAATTTAGTCTAAACTGCTAGAACCAGACAAAAACTGCTTTGTTTTGTTCAATTTGTTTAAACAGCTCGAAACTGTCGAGAACAGCATGAAAATGCTTAACCTTGACAGAAACTGCTCTCACTGGCTTGAAACCACCAAAACTGATCACAACCACTCAAAACTAGTCTAAACCGCAAAAACCAGACAGAATCTGTTTAATCCTGTTCAATACGTTTGAAACTGCTCTTAATTGTCGAGAACTACATGAAACTGCTGAAACTAGACAGAAACTGCGTTTTCTTGTTCGTAACTGCCAAGAACTACTTGAAACTACGGATATTGGTCAAAATTACTTAAAGTAGCTTAAAACCTTCAAAACTTGTCAAAACTACTCAAATTTAGTCTAAACTGCTAGAACCAGACAAAAACTGCTTTACTTTGTTCAATTTGTTTAAACAGCTCGAAACTGTCGAGAACAGCATGAAAATGCTTAACCTTGACAGAAACTGCTCAAACTGGCTTGAAACCACCAAAACTGGTCAAAACTACTCAAAACTGGTCTGAACTGCAGGAACCAGACAGAATCTGTTTAATCCTGTTCAATACGTTTTAAACTGCGCTAAACTGTCGAGAACTATATGAAACTGCTGAAACTAGACAGAAACTGCTTCTTCTTGTTCGTAAATGCCAAGAACTTTTTGAACATGCGGAAACTGATCAAAATTACTTAAACTAGCTTAAAACCTTCAAAACTTGTCAAAACTACTCAAATTTAGTCTAAACTGCTAGAACCAGACAAAAACTGCTTTACTTTGTTCAATTTGTTTAAACAGCTCGAAACTGTCGAGAACAGCATGAAAATGCTTAACCTTGACAGAAACTGCTCAAACTGGCTTGAAACCACCAAAACTGGTCAAAACTACTCAAAACTGGTCTGAACTGCAGGAACCAGACAGAATCTGTTTAATCCTGTTCAATACGTTTTAAACTGCGCTAAACTGTCGAGAACTATATGAAACTGCTGAAACTAGACAGAAACTGCTTCTTCTTGTTCGTAAATGCCAAGAACTTTTTGAACATGCGGAAACTGATCAAAATTACTTAAACTAGCTTAAAACCTTCAAAACTTGTCAAAACTACTCAAATTTAGTCTAAACTGCTAGAACCAGACAAAAACTGCTTTGTTTTGTTCAATTTGTTTAAACAGCTCGAAACTGTCGAGAACAGCATGAAAATGCTTAACCTTGACAGAAACTGCTCAAACTGGCTCGAAACCATCAAAACTGGTCAAAACTACTCAAAACTGGTCTAAACTGCAGGAACCAGACAGAATCTGTTTAATCCTGTTCAATATGTTTTAAACTGCTCTAAACTCTCGGACTACATGAAACTGGTGAAACTAGACAGAAACTGCTCAAACTGGCTTCAAACCACCAAAACTGATCAAAACCACTCAAAACTAGTCTAAACCACAAAAACCAGACAGAATCTGTTTAATCCTGTTCAATACGTTTGAAACTGCTCGAAACTGTCGAGAACTACATGAAACTGCTGAAACTAGACAGAAACTGCGTTTTCTTGTTCGTAACTGCCAAGAACTACTTGAAACTACGGATATTGGTCAAAATTACTTAAAGTAGCTTAAAACCTTCAAAACTTGTCAAAACTACTCAAATTTAGTCTAAACTGCTAGAACCAGACAAAAACTGCTTTACTTTGTTCAATTTGTTTAAACAGCTCGAAACTGTCGAGAACAGCATGAAAATGCTTAACCTTGACAGAAACTGCTCAAACTGGCTTGAAACCACCAAAACTGGTCAAAACTACTCAAAACTGGTCTAAACTGCAGGAACCAGACAGAATCTGTTTAATCCTGTTCAATACGTTTTAAACTGCGCTAAACTGTCGAGAACTATATGAAACTGCTGAAACTAGACAGAAACTGCTTCTTCTTGTTCGTAAATGCCAAGAACTTTTTGAACATGCGGAAACTGATCAAAATTACTTAAACTAGCTTAAAACCTTCAAAACTTGTCAAAACTACTCAAATTTAGTCTAAACTGCTAGAACCAGACAAAAACTGCTTTGTTTTGTTCAATTTGTTTAAACAGCTCAAAACTGTCGAGAACAGCATTAAAATGCTTAAACTTGACAGAAACTGCTCTCACTGGCTTGAAATCATCAAAACTGGTCAAAACTACTCAAAACTGGTGTAAACCACAGGAACCAGACAGAATCTGTTTAATCCTGTTCAATACGTTTTAAACTGCTCTAAACTGTCGAGAACTATATGAAACTGCTGAAACTAGACAGAAACTGCTTCTTCTTGTTCGTAAATGCCAAGAACTTTTTGAACATGCGGAAACTGATCAAAATTACTTAAACTAGCTTAAAACCTTCAAAACTTGTCAAAACTACTCAAATTTAGTCTAAACTGCTAGAACCAGACAAAAACTGCTTTGTTTTGTTCAATTTGTTTAAACAGCTCGAAACTGTCGAGAACTACATGAAACTGCTGAAACTAGACAGAAACTGCTCAAACTGGCTTGAAACCATCAAAACTGGTCAAAACTACTCAAAACTGGTCTAAACTGCAGGAACCAGACAGAATCTGTTTAATCCTGTTCAATACATTTTAAACTGCTCTGAACTGTCGAGAACTACATGAAACTGCTGAAACTAGACAGAAACTGCGTTTTCTTGTTCATGACTGCCAAGAACTATTTGAAACTACGGATACTGATAAAAATTACTTAAACTAGCTTAAAACCTTCAAAACTTGTCAAAACTACTCAAATTTAGTCTAAAGTGCTAGAACCAGACAAATAACTGCTTTATTTTGTTCAATTTATTTAATCAGCTCTAAACTGTCGAGAACAGCATGAAAATGCTTAACCTTGACAGAAACTGCTCTCACTGGCTTGAAACCATCAAAACTGATCACAACCACTCAAAACTGGTCTAAACTGCAGGAACCAGACAGAATCTGTTTAATCCTGTTCAATACAGTTTAAACTGCTCGAAACTGTCGAGGACTATATGAAACTGGTGAAACTAGAAAGAAACTGCGTTTTCTTGTTCGTAACTGCCAAGAACTATTTGAAACTACGAATACTGATCAAAATTACTTAAAGTAGCTTAAAACCTTCAAAACTTGTCAAAACTACTCAAATTTAGTCTAAACTGCTAGAACCAGACAAAAACTGCTTTTTGTTCAATTTGTTTAAACAGCTCAAAACTGTCGAGAACAGCATGAAAATGCTTAAACTTGACAGAAACTGCTCTCACTGGCTTGAAACCATCAAAACTGATCACAACCACTCAAAACTGGTCTAAACTGCAGGAACCAGACAGAATCTGTTTAATCCTGTTCAATACGTTTTAAACTGGTCTAAACTGTCTAGAACTACTTGAACCTGCTGTGAAACTTCACAGAAACTGCGTTTTCTTGTTCGTAACTGCCCAGAACTACTTGAAACTACGGATACTGATCAAAATTTCTTAAACTGGCCTGAACATTTCAAGACTTGTCAAAACTACTCAAATTTAGTCTAAACGGCTAGAACCGGAAAGAAATTGCTTTATTTTGTTCAATATGTTTAAACAGCTCGAAACTGTCGAGAACAGCATGAAAATGCCTAAACTTGACATAAACTGCTCAAACTGGCTTGAAACCATCAAAACTGATCACAACTACTCAAAACTAGTCTAAACCACAAAAACCAGAAAGAATCTGTTTAATCCTGTTCAATACGTTTGAAACTGCTCGAAACTGTCGAGAACTACATGAAACTGCTGAAACTAGACAGAAACTGCGTTTTCTTGTTCGTAACTGCCAAGAACTACTTGAAACTACGGATATTGGTCAAAATTACTTAAAGTAGCTTAAAACCTTGAAAACTTGTCAAAACTACTCAAATTTAGTCTAAACTGCTAGAACCAGACAAAAACTGCTTTACTTTGTTCAATTTGTTTAAACAGCTCGAAACTGTCGAGAACAGCATGAAAATGCTTAACCTTGACAGAAACAGCTCAAACTGGCTTGAAACCACCAAAACTGGTCAAAACTACTCAAAACTGGTCTAAACTGCAGGAACCAGACAGAATCTGTTTAATCCTGTTCAATACGTTTTAAACTGCGCTAAACTGTCGAGAACTATATGAAACTGCTGAAACTAGACAGAAACTGCTTCTTCTTGTTCGTAAATGCCAAGAACTTTTTGAACATGCGGAAACTGATCAAAATTACTTAAACTAGCTTAAAACCTTCAAAACTTGTCAAAACTACTCAAATTTAGTCTAAACTGCTAGAACCAGACAAAAACTGCTTTGTTTTGTTCAATTTGTTTAAACAGCTCGAAACTGTCGAGAACAGCATGAAAATGCTTAACCTTGACAGAAACTGCTCAAACTGGCTTGAAACCATCAAAACTGGTCAAAACTACTCAAAACTGGTCTAAACTGCAGGAACCAGACAGAATCTGTTTAATCCTGTTCAATATGTTTTAAACTGCTCTAAACTCTCGGACTACATGAAACTGGTGAAACTAGACAGAAACTGCTCAAACTGGCTTCAAACCACCAAAACTGATCACAACCACTCAAAACTAGTCTAAACCGCAAAAACCAGACAGAATCTGTTTAATCCTGTTCAATACGTTTGAAACTGCTCTTAACTGTCGAGAACTACATGAAACTGCTGAAACTAGACAGAAACTGCGTTTTCTTGTTCGTAACTGCCAAGAACTACTTGAAACTACGGACATTGGTCAAAATTACTTAAAGTAGCTTAAAACCTTCAAAACTTGTCAAAACTACTCAAATTTAGTCTAAACTGCTAGAACCAGACAAAAACTGCTTTGTTTTGTTCAATTTGTTTAAACAGCTCGAAACTGTCGAGGACTACATGAAACTGGTGAAACTAGAAAGAAACTACGTTTTCTTGTTCGTAACTGCCAAGAACTATTTGAAACTACGGATACTGATCAAAATTACTTAAAGTAGCTTAAAACCGTCAAAACTTGTCAAAACTACTCAAATTTAGTCTAAACTGCTGAGAGGGTTAGGGTTTAGGGTTAGGGTTATTCAATTAAAACTTATTTGCACAGGCCTACTGATCCGTGGGTTGGTGTAATGGATGGGTTAAAACCTGTAAAGTGGGAGACCAGGGTTCGACTCCCAAGCAGAGCAACACTGAGGCAGAGGAGAAGCAGCCGGAGGGTGAGAGATGTTTTGGAAAAAAAATAATAAATAAATTAAAAAAAAAAAAAAAAAAAGAAAAAAAGAAGAGTTCGTGACGGAATTGATAAGGGCCTGGACCAGAGACATACACCATAAAGGACGATAGTCCAATGGCAGTCATGCAGGCAATCAGACCGGGAAGAGCTGGTTCAAATCCCAGACCAAGCCCACTGGCCATAGACCAGGAAGATGGGGGGCCCTGCACAGAGCTTTCCCTATTTAGGTCTGGGGGAAAAAAACAAACAAATTTTTGAGTATATACTTTAAAAGGGGAGGAGGGAGGGAAAACTCATGGAACACATAAGGATAGTAATAAAAAAAAAAACGAAAGAGAATAAGTGCTGTTTGACAAACTGAAGTGCTAAAATCAATAGTAAAAGGCACCAGATAGATGCCAGTAAAAACATGCAATAATAAAAATCAAGCCATAAGTGCTCTAAGAAATAGATTAAAACAAACCAACTAAAACATGCAATGAACCATGAGTTTAGTACCCTGGAGAGAGAGGAAAAAAAAAAAAAAAAAAAAAAAAAAAAAAAAAATTGAGGGGCAAGGAGAAAACGTAGGATCCACAGGGGGGACCACAGAGGGGCGGTAGTAATATTGAGTGTCCAAAGAGTTAAGGGTTATTGAGGCCGCCCGGTGCAGTGGTCCCCAATCTGTGGATCCAAATTCTCTCTGCCCTCCTCCTCTGCCCCATGGTCCATCGATCATTGTGATGCAGACCTGAAATTAAGAGATGAGTAATGGGATGAGATTGGAAATGTTGAACTAAATGGGTAGTAAGTCGACCTTTCCCAATATTGTACAGGTGTTGTGACAGGCGCGTGTGAATGGAATGTTGAGTTTCTCCTATGTAGAGTTTATTGCAGAGAGTGCATGTTATTACATAAACAACATTGGTGGTGGAAATGGATAAAGTAACAAGAATGGGGTAACTCTTTCTGGTGCGTGAATTCTGGACAATCTTTCTGGCTTTGTAATGGTGGGTATGTGTTAAATCATGATGCGGTCTATTGTCTGAAAATTTGGATCTGACGAGCATGGAATGAAGATTCTTATGTTTACGGTAAGCAGATATGATTTTGTGATTCTGTAAAGCTGGGTGGAGAGTCTGAATTTTATTGAAGTTAAGTTTAATGGTGCTGTGAAGGTTTGTTATGGAATGAGAGAATGTTGAAATCAGTGGTATCAGGCAGGGGGGAGGAGGGGGTGGTGTAGAAGAGGGAATGTGAAGCGAAAGATCTGTCTGGGGAAGGTAATCTGAGTCTTGGGAAGCAGATGTGATGTGAATGGTGAAGTCTAAAGGGTCAGTAGTGGGAGACATGTAGGGGCTGAGATAAGGAAGAGGAATGAGGGTAGGGGATATAGGGTTAGGGTTAGGGTTATGTCCCCTAGGGTTAGGGTTAGGGTTATGTCCCCTAGGGTTAGGGATTGGAGTATTTCTCGATGACTCCCCCTGAGTCAGTTTATTAACCGAAACAGTTTAAGTAGGGAGCCAAAGGCAATGCACGGGCCGTCGCTTGTCACTCTGGGCTCCATTTCTCTGTGTGGTTCAACAAGGAGCATATTATGATTGTGTCGGACCTTTCTTTTGTTGTTTTTAAGGAGTGCAATATTTAGTATTTTGGCCAGTATAAGGTGAGTTTTGCTGTTTTGGGTGAGTATTTTGTCTGTTTTCATGTTCTTTTTCCATTGCTAGACATTGGTAAGTATTTTTTGTCTCTTGATTTAGTTTCTAGTTATTAAAATTGGATTTCTACTACCTTAGTTTTAGGACACATCATCAGTAGTGGACCTCGGGATCACAGGGTGTTTCGGCCATTATCACTAGACACCCTCCCCCAAGGAAGGCCCTGCCGAGGTTGATCAAGCCCCGGAGTGTGTCCAATCGCCAATTGGGGTTAGAGTTGTTTTAAAGTTACACATCTTCTTGTGTTGCTTTAAAGTCTTTCAAATACACATTCTATGTGTCTTTTTCTTAGTTTGCACAAGGATGAGTACTTAGGGTTATGCAAACGTTACTAAGGTAACTAACTGATGAAAGTTTGTTAGGTTTAGGAAAGTATTACAGGGTAAGGTTGTAAGTTCTAGAAAAGTTTATTAGGGTGGAGTTGGTTAGGGTTAGGAAAGGTTTATCGGGCCAGGTAGTTAGTTCTAAAAAGGTGAGTTATGAGGGTGGAGTTGGTTAGGGTTAGGAAAGAATTATTGGGCAAGGTAGTTAGTTCTAAAAGGTTGGGCGATGAGGGTTGAATTGGTTAGGGTTAGGAAAACATTATCGGCAAGGTAGTAAGTTCTAAAAAGGTGAGCTAGGGTTAGGGTTAGGAAAACATTATTGGGTAAGTTCTAAAAGGTGAGTTATGAGGGTGGAATTGGTTAGGGTTAGGAAAACCTTATTGGGCAAGATAGTAAATTATAGGGTGACGAGCTAGGGGATGGCCATTTTAGGGGGAGTTTGACAATTTGAAGGAGTCCAATTAGTTTTTGCCCTTTTGGGGATTGAGGGGCCCCCCCGAAAAGCAGTTTGGACAAGCCCCAGCAAGCTGTTGCCTTCCGTGTGCCCTCAGGTCGTTACGGCCCCCCGTGCCCTTAGGGGTTTAGGGAAAGGGTCAAATGGGTGTCGTGTGTGGTGTAAATGGGCTGTGTATGGGTGAGGCTAAACCTCATAGAAGACTTGGCTACGTTTTAGGTCCTGATGCCCTGGACCACCACACCCTGCGTGCTGTTCCTGGAGTCGGAACCCAGGGGGGCCGCATACTTACTCCCTGCTCGGAACCCTTCAGTAAACAGATCGGTTGTTGACACCGTAAGGTTACTCCGATCTGCCCAAGCAGGGCTGAAGATATTGGTTCTGTCTTTCTTCACAGATGATGTTTTTGGGATCGTTAATCTGGAATGGGGAGCAGAGAGGAGAAAGTGTGAGAAGTGTTGAGGTCGAGGTGTTCAAGCAGAGACAGGGATCAGTGGTGGGAGATGTGGTTACATCTATCAACCATCACCGTGCCGGATTAGGCATACCCTGCATCCTGCCATCCCCTCGACTCTGTGAAGAAACAAGGGGTTGGAGGAGGTGTAGAGGGGAAAAAAGTGAGAGAAGAGTTGAAGTCGAGGTTGTTCAAGCAGAGACAGGGATCAGTGGTGGGAGATGTGGTTACATCTATCAACCATCACCGTGCCGGATTAGGCATACCCTGCATCCTGCCATCCCCTCGACTCTGTGAAGAAACAAGGGGTTGGAGGAGGTGTAGAGGGGAAAAAGTGAGAGAAGAGTTGAAGTCGAGGTTGTTCAAGCAGAGACAGGGATCAGTGGTGGGAGATGTGGTTACATCTATCAACCATCACCGTGCCGGATTAGGCATACCCTGCATCCTGCCATCCCCTCGACTCTGTGAAGAAACAAGGGGTTGGAGGAGGTGTAGAGGGGAAAAAATGAGAGAAGAGTTGAAGTCGAGGTTGTTCAAGCAGAGACAGGGATCAGTGGTGGGAGATGTGGTTACATCTATCAACCATCACCGTGCCGGATTAGGCATACCCTGCATCCTGCCATCCCCTCGACTCTGTGAAGAAACAAGGGGTTGGAGGAGGTGTAGAGGGGAAAAAGTGAGAGAAGAGTTGAAGTCGAGGTTGTTCAAGCAGAGACAGGGATCAGTGGTGGGAGATGTGGTTACATCTATCAACCATCACCGTGCCGGATTAGGCATACCCTGCATCCTGCCATCCCCTCGACTCTGTGAAGAAACAAGGGGTTGGAGGAGGTGTAGAGGGGAAAAAGTGAGAGAAGAGTTGAAGTCGAGGTTGTTCAAGCAGAGACAGGGATCAGTGGTGGGAGATGTGGTTACATCTATCAACCATCACCGTGCCGGATTAGGCATACCCTGTATTCTACCATCCCCTCGATTCTGAAGAAACAAGGGGTTGGAGGAGGTGTAGAGGGGAAAAAGTGAGAGAAGAGTTGAAGTCGAGGTTGTTCAAGCAGAGACAGGGATCAGTGGTGGGAGATGTGGTTACATCTATCAACCATCACCGTGCCGGATTAGGCATACCCTGTATTCTACCATCCCCTCGATTCTGAAGAAACAAGGGGTTGGAGGAGGTGTTCTATCAGTTTGGAATATTGAACCACCTTAGAGTAAAAGGAACTTGGTAGTCCGAAAGGCTCAGGCTGGTTAGGGATTGGAGTATTTCTCGATGACTCCCCCTGAGTCAGTTTATTAACCGAAACAGTTTAAGTAGGGAGCCAAAGGCAATGCACGGGCCGTCGCTTGTCACTCTGGGCTCCATTTCTCTGTGTGGTTCAACAAGGAGCATATTATGATTGTGTCGGACCTTTCTTTTGTTGTTTTTAAGGAGTGCAATATTTAGTATTTTGGCCAGTATAAGGTGAGTTTTGCTGTTTTGGGTGAGTATTTTGTCTGTTTTCATGTTCTTTTTCCATTGCTAGACATTGGTAAGTATTTTTTGTCTCTTGATTTAGTTTCTAGTTATTAAAATTGGATTTCTACTACCTTAGTTTTAGGACACATCATCAGTAGTGGACCTCGGGATCACAGGGTGTTTCGGCCATTATCACTAGACACCCTCCCCCAAGGAAGGCCCTGCCGAGGTTGATCAAGCCCCGGAGTGTGTCCAATCGCCAATTGGGGTTAGAGTTGTTTTAAAGTTACACATCTTCTTGTGTTGCTTTAAAGTCTTTCAAATACACATTCTATGTGTCTTTTTCTTAGTTTGCACAAGGATGAGTACTTAGGGTTATGCAAACGTTACTAAGGTAACTAACTGATGAAAGTTTGTTAGGTTTAGGAAAGTATTACAGGGTAAGGTTGTAAGTTCTAGAAAAGTTTATTAGGGTGGAGTTGGTTAGGGTTAGGAAAGGTTTATCGGGCCAGGTAGTTAGTTCTAAAAAGGTGAGTTATGAGGGTGGAGTTGGTTAGGGTTAGGAAAGAATTATTGGGCAAGGTAGTTAGTTCTAAAAGGTTGGGCGATGAGGGTTGAATTGGTTAGGGTTAGGAAAACATTATCGGCAAGGTAGTAAGTTCTAAAAAGGTGAGCTAGGGTTAGGGTTAGGAAAACATTATTGGGTAAGTTCTAAAAGGTGAGTTATGAGGGTGGAATTGGTTAGGGTTAGGAAAACCTTATTGGGCAAGATAGTAAATTATAGGGTGACGAGCTAGGGGATGGCCATTTTAGGGGGAGTTTGACAATTTGAAGGAGTCCAATTAGTTTTTGCCCTTTTGGGGATTGAGGGGCCCCCCCGAAAAGCAGTTTGGACAAGCCCCAGCAAGCTGTTGCCTTCCGTGTGCCCTCAGGTCGTTACGGCCCCCCGTGCCCTTAGGGGTTTAGGGAAAGGGTCAAATGGGTGTCGTGTGTGGTGTAAATGGGCTGTGTATGGGTGAGGCTAAACCTCATAGAAGACTTGGCTACGTTTTAGGTCCTGATGCCCTGGACCACCACACCCTGCGTGCTGTTCCTGGAGTCGGAACCCAGGGGGGCCGCATACTTACTCCCTGCTCGGAACCCTTCAGTAAACAGATCGGTTGTTGACACCGTAAGGTTACTCCGATCTGCCCAAGCAGGGCTGAAGATATTGGTTCTGTCTTTCTTCACAGATGATGTTTTTGGGATCGTTAATCTGGAATGGGGAGCAGAGAGGAGAAAGTGTGAGAAGTGTTGAGGTCGAGGTGTTCAAGCAGAGACAGGGATCAGTGGTGGGAGATGTGGTTACATCTATCAACCATCACCGTGCCGGATTAGGCATACCCTGCATCCTGCCATCCCCTCGACTCTGTGAAGAAACAAGGGGTTGGAGGAGGTGTAGAGGGGAAAAAAGTGAGAGAAGAGTTGAAGTCGAGGTTGTTCAAGCAGAGACAGGGATCAGTGGTGGGAGATGTGGTTACATCTATCAACCATCACCGTGCCGGATTAGGCATACCCTGCATCCTGCCATCCCCTCGACTCTGTGAAGAAACAAGGGGTTGGAGGAGGTGTAGAGGGGAAAAAGTGAGAGAAGAGTTGAAGTCGAGGTTGTTCAAGCAGAGACAGGGATCAGTGGTGGGAGATGTGGTTACATCTATCAACCATCACCGTGCCGGATTAGGCATACCCTGCATCCTGCCATCCCCTCGACTCTGTGAAGAAACAAGGGGTTGGAGGAGGTGTAGAGGGGAAAAAATGAGAGAAGAGTTGAAGTCGAGGTTGTTCAAGCAGAGACAGGGATCAGTGGTGGGAGATGTGGTTACATCTATCAACCATCACCGTGCCGGATTAGGCATACCCTGCATCCTGCCATCCCCTCGACTCTGTGAAGAAACAAGGGGTTGGAGGAGGTGTAGAGGGGAAAAAGTGAGAGAAGAGTTGAAGTCGAGGTTGTTCAAGCAGAGACAGGGATCAGTGGTGGGAGATGTGGTTACATCTATCAACCATCACCGTGCCGGATTAGGCATACCCTGCATCCTGCCATCCCCTCGACTCTGTGAAGAAACAAGGGGTTGGAGGAGGTGTAGAGGGGAAAAAGTGAGAGAAGAGTTGAAGTCGAGGTTGTTCAAGCAGAGACAGGGATCAGTGGTGGGAGATGTGGTTACATCTATCAACCATCACCGTGCCGGATTAGGCATACCCTGTATTCTACCATCCCCTCGATTCTGAAGAAACAAGGGGTTGGAGGAGGTGTAGAGGGGAAAAAGTGAGAGAAGAGTTGAAGTCGAGGTTGTTCAAGCAGAGACAGGGATCAGTGGTGGGAGATGTGGTTACATCTATCAACCATCACCGTGCCGGATTAGGCATACCCTGTATTCTACCATCCCCTCGATTCTGAAGAAACAAGGGGTTGGAGGAGGTGTTCTATCAGTTTGGAATATTGAACCACCTTAGAGTAAAAGGAACTTGGTAGTCCGAAAGGCTCAGGCTGGTTAGGGATTGGAGTATTTCTCGATGACTCCCCCTGAGTCAGTTTATTAACCGAAACAGTTTAAGTAGGGAGCCAAAGGCAATGCACGGGCCGTCGCTTGTCACTCTGGGCTCCATTTCTCTGTGTGGTTCAACAAGGAGCATATTATGATTGTGTCGGACCTTTCTTTTGTTGTTTTTAAGGAGTGCAATATTTAGTATTTTGGCCAGTATAAGGTGAGTTTTGCTGTTTTGGGTGAGTATTTTGTCTGTTTTCATGTTCTTTTTCCATTGCTAGACATTGGTAAGTATTTTTTGTCTCTTGATTTAGTTTCTAGTTATTAAAATTGGATTTCTACTACCTTAGTTTTAGGACACATCATCAGTAGTGGACCTCGGGATCACAGGGTGTTTCGGCCATTATCACTAGACACCCTCCCCCAAGGAAGGCCCTGCCGAGGTTGATCAAGCCCCGGAGTGTGTCCAATCGCCAATTGGGGTTAGAGTTGTTTTAAAGTTACACATCTTCTTGTGTTGCTTTAAAGTCTTTCAAATACACATTCTATGTGTCTTTTTCTTAGTTTGCACAAGGATGAGTACTTAGGGTTATGCAAACGTTACTAAGGTAACTAACTGATGAAAGTTTGTTAGGTTTAGGAAAGTATTACAGGGTAAGGTTGTAAGTTCTAGAAAAGTTTATTAGGGTGGAGTTGGTTAGGGTTAGGAAAGGTTTATCGGGCCAGGTAGTTAGTTCTAAAAAGGTGAGTTATGAGGGTGGAGTTGGTTAGGGTTAGGAAAGAATTATTGGGCAAGGTAGTTAGTTCTAAAAGGTTGGGCGATGAGGGTTGAATTGGTTAGGGTTAGGAAAACATTATCGGCAAGGTAGTAAGTTCTAAAAAGGTGAGCTAGGGTTAGGGTTAGGAAAACATTATTGGGTAAGTTCTAAAAGGTGAGTTATGAGGGTGGAATTGGTTAGGGTTAGGAAAACCTTATTGGGCAAGATAGTAAATTATAGGGTGACGAGCTAGGGGATGGCCATTTTAGGGGGAGTTTGACAATTTGAAGGAGTCCAATTAGTTTTTGCCCTTTTGGGGATTGAGGGGCCCCCCCGAAAAGCAGTTTGGACAAGCCCCAGCAAGCTGTTGCCTTCCGTGTGCCCTCAGGTCGTTACGGCCCCCCGTGCCCTTAGGGGTTTAGGGAAAGGGTCAAATGGGTGTCGTGTGTGGTGTAAATGGGCTGTGTATGGGTGAGGCTAAACCTCATAGAAGACTTGGCTACGTTTTAGGTCCTGATGCCCTGGACCACCACACCCTGCGTGCTGTTCCTGGAGTCGGAACCCAGGGGGGCCGCATACTTACTCCCTGCTCGGAACCCTTCAGTAAACAGATCGGTTGTTGACACCGTAAGGTTACTCCGATCTGCCCAAGCAGGGCTGAAGATATTGGTTCTGTCTTTCTTCACAGATGATGTTTTTGGGATCGTTAATCTGGAATGGGGAGCAGAGAGGAGAAAGTGTGAGAAGTGTTGAGGTCGAGGTGTTCAAGCAGAGACAGGGATCAGTGGTGGGAGATGTGGTTACATCTATCAACCATCACCGTGCCGGATTAGGCATACCCTGCATCCTGCCATCCCCTCGACTCTGTGAAGAAACAAGGGGTTGGAGGAGGTGTAGAGGGGAAAAAAGTGAGAGAAGAGTTGAAGTCGAGGTTGTTCAAGCAGAGACAGGGATCAGTGGTGGGAGATGTGGTTACATCTATCAACCATCACCGTGCCGGATTAGGCATACCCTGCATCCTGCCATCCCCTCGACTCTGTGAAGAAACAAGGGGTTGGAGGAGGTGTAGAGGGGAAAAAGTGAGAGAAGAGTTGAAGTCGAGGTTGTTCAAGCAGAGACAGGGATCAGTGGTGGGAGATGTGGTTACATCTATCAACCATCACCGTGCCGGATTAGGCATACCCTGCATCCTGCCATCCCCTCGACTCTGTGAAGAAACAAGGGGTTGGAGGAGGTGTAGAGGGGAAAAAATGAGAGAAGAGTTGAAGTCGAGGTTGTTCAAGCAGAGACAGGGATCAGTGGTGGGAGATGTGGTTACATCTATCAACCATCACCGTGCCGGATTAGGCATACCCTGCATCCTGCCATCCCCTCGACTCTGTGAAGAAACAAGGGGTTGGAGGAGGTGTAGAGGGGAAAAAGTGAGAGAAGAGTTGAAGTCGAGGTTGTTCAAGCAGAGACAGGGATCAGTGGTGGGAGATGTGGTTACATCTATCAACCATCACCGTGCCGGATTAGGCATACCCTGCATCCTGCCATCCCCTCGACTCTGTGAAGAAACAAGGGGTTGGAGGAGGTGTAGAGGGGAAAAAGTGAGAGAAGAGTTGAAGTCGAGGTTGTTCAAGCAGAGACAGGGATCAGTGGTGGGAGATGTGGTTACATCTATCAACCATCACCGTGCCGGATTAGGCATACCCTGTATTCTACCATCCCCTCGATTCTGAAGAAACAAGGGGTTGGAGGAGGTGTAGAGGGGAAAAAGTGAGAGAAGAGTTGAAGTCGAGGTTGTTCAAGCAGAGACAGGGATCAGTGGTGGGAGATGTGGTTACATCTATCAACCATCACCGTGCCGGATTAGGCATACCCTGTATTCTACCATCCCCTCGATTCTGAAGAAACAAGGGGTTGGAGGAGGTGTTCTATCAGTTTGGAATATTGAACCACCTTAGAGTAAAAGGAACTTGGTAGTCCGAAAGGCTCAGGCTGGTTAGGGATTGGAGTATTTCTCGATGACTCCCCCTGAGTCAGTTTATTAACCGAAACAGTTTAAGTAGGGAGCCAAAGGCAATGCACGGGCCGTCGCTTGTCACTCTGGGCTCCATTTCTCTGTGTGGTTCAACAAGGAGCATATTATGATTGTGTCGGACCTTTCTTTTGTTGTTTTTAAGGAGTGCAATATTTAGTATTTTGGCCAGTATAAGGTGAGTTTTGCTGTTTTGGGTGAGTATTTTGTCTGTTTTCATGTTCTTTTTCCATTGCTAGACATTGGTAAGTATTTTTTGTCTCTTGATTTAGTTTCTAGTTATTAAAATTGGATTTCTACTACCTTAGTTTTAGGACACATCATCAGTAGTGGACCTCGGGATCACAGGGTGTTTCGGCCATTATCACTAGACACCCTCCCCCAAGGAAGGCCCTGCCGAGGTTGATCAAGCCCCGGAGTGTGTCCAATCGCCAATTGGGGTTAGAGTTGTTTTAAAGTTACACATCTTCTTGTGTTGCTTTAAAGTCTTTCAAATACACATTCTATGTGTCTTTTTCTTAGTTTGCACAAGGATGAGTACTTAGGGTTATGCAAACGTTACTAAGGTAACTAACTGATGAAAGTTTGTTAGGTTTAGGAAAGTATTACAGGGTAAGGTTGTAAGTTCTAGAAAAGTTTATTAGGGTGGAGTTGGTTAGGGTTAGGAAAGGTTTATCGGGCCAGGTAGTTAGTTCTAAAAAGGTGAGTTATGAGGGTGGAGTTGGTTAGGGTTAGGAAAGAATTATTGGGCAAGGTAGTTAGTTCTAAAAGGTTGGGCGATGAGGGTTGAATTGGTTAGGGTTAGGAAAACATTATCGGCAAGGTAGTAAGTTCTAAAAAGGTGAGCTAGGGTTAGGGTTAGGAAAACATTATTGGGTAAGTTCTAAAAGGTGAGTTATGAGGGTGGAATTGGTTAGGGTTAGGAAAACCTTATTGGGCAAGATAGTAAATTATAGGGTGACGAGCTAGGGGATGGCCATTTTAGGGGGAGTTTGACAATTTGAAGGAGTCCAATTAGTTTTTGCCCTTTTGGGGATTGAGGGGCCCCCCCGAAAAGCAGTTTGGACAAGCCCCAGCAAGCTGTTGCCTTCCGTGTGCCCTCAGGTCGTTACGGCCCCCCGTGCCCTTAGGGGTTTAGGGAAAGGGTCAAATGGGTGTCGTGTGTGGTGTAAATGGGCTGTGTATGGGTGAGGCTAAACCTCATAGAAGACTTGGCTACGTTTTAGGTCCTGATGCCCTGGACCACCACACCCTGCGTGCTGTTCCTGGAGTCGGAACCCAGGGGGGCCGCATACTTACTCCCTGCTCGGAACCCTTCAGTAAACAGATCGGTTGTTGACACCGTAAGGTTACTCCGATCTGCCCAAGCAGGGCTGAAGATATTGGTTCTGTCTTTCTTCACAGATGATGTTTTTGGGATCGTTAATCTGGAATGGGGAGCAGAGAGGAGAAAGTGTGAGAAGTGTTGAGGTCGAGGTGTTCAAGCAGAGACAGGGATCAGTGGTGGGAGATGTGGTTACATCTATCAACCATCACCGTGCCGGATTAGGCATACCCTGCATCCTGCCATCCCCTCGACTCTGTGAAGAAACAAGGGGTTGGAGGAGGTGTAGAGGGGAAAAAAGTGAGAGAAGAGTTGAAGTCGAGGTTGTTCAAGCAGAGACAGGGATCAGTGGTGGGAGATGTGGTTACATCTATCAACCATCACCGTGCCGGATTAGGCATACCCTGCATCCTGCCATCCCCTCGACTCTGTGAAGAAACAAGGGGTTGGAGGAGGTGTAGAGGGGAAAAAGTGAGAGAAGAGTTGAAGTCGAGGTTGTTCAAGCAGAGACAGGGATCAGTGGTGGGAGATGTGGTTACATCTATCAACCATCACCGTGCCGGATTAGGCATACCCTGCATCCTGCCATCCCCTCGACTCTGTGAAGAAACAAGGGGTTGGAGGAGGTGTAGAGGGGAAAAAATGAGAGAAGAGTTGAAGTCGAGGTTGTTCAAGCAGAGACAGGGATCAGTGGTGGGAGATGTGGTTACATCTATCAACCATCACCGTGCCGGATTAGGCATACCCTGCATCCTGCCATCCCCTCGACTCTGTGAAGAAACAAGGGGTTGGAGGAGGTGTAGAGGGGAAAAAGTGAGAGAAGAGTTGAAGTCGAGGTTGTTCAAGCAGAGACAGGGATCAGTGGTGGGAGATGTGGTTACATCTATCAACCATCACCGTGCCGGATTAGGCATACCCTGCATCCTGCCATCCCCTCGACTCTGTGAAGAAACAAGGGGTTGGAGGAGGTGTAGAGGGGAAAAAGTGAGAGAAGAGTTGAAGTCGAGGTTGTTCAAGCAGAGACAGGGATCAGTGGTGGGAGATGTGGTTACATCTATCAACCATCACCGTGCCGGATTAGGCATACCCTGTATTCTACCATCCCCTCGATTCTGAAGAAACAAGGGGTTGGAGGAGGTGTAGAGGGGAAAAAGTGAGAGAAGAGTTGAAGTCGAGGTTGTTCAAGCAGAGACAGGGATCAGTGGTGGGAGATGTGGTTACATCTATCAACCATCACCGTGCCGGATTAGGCATACCCTGTATTCTACCATCCCCTCGATTCTGAAGAAACAAGGGGTTGGAGGAGGTGTTCTATCAGTTTGGAATATTGAACCACCTTAGAGTAAAAGGAACTTGGTAGTCCGAAAGGCTCAGGCTGGTTAGGGATTGGAGTATTTCTCGATGACTCCCCCTGAGTCAGTTTATTAACCGAAACAGTTTAAGTAGGGAGCCAAAGGCAATGCACGGGCCGTCGCTTGTCACTCTGGGCTCCATTTCTCTGTGTGGTTCAACAAGGAGCATATTATGATTGTGTCGGACCTTTCTTTTGTTGTTTTTAAGGAGTGCAATATTTAGTATTTTGGCCAGTATAAGGTGAGTTTTGCTGTTTTGGGTGAGTATTTTGTCTGTTTTCATGTTCTTTTTCCATTGCTAGACATTGGTAAGTATTTTTTGTCTCTTGATTTAGTTTCTAGTTATTAAAATTGGATTTCTACTACCTTAGTTTTAGGACACATCATCAGTAGTGGACCTCGGGATCACAGGGTGTTTCGGCCATTATCACTAGACACCCTCCCCCAAGGAAGGCCCTGCCGAGGTTGATCAAGCCCCGGAGTGTGTCCAATCGCCAATTGGGGTTAGAGTTGTTTTAAAGTTACACATCTTCTTGTGTTGCTTTAAAGTCTTTCAAATACACATTCTATGTGTCTTTTTCTTAGTTTGCACAAGGATGAGTACTTAGGGTTATGCAAACGTTACTAAGGTAACTAACTGATGAAAGTTTGTTAGGTTTAGGAAAGTATTACAGGGTAAGGTTGTAAGTTCTAGAAAAGTTTATTAGGGTGGAGTTGGTTAGGGTTAGGAAAGGTTTATCGGGCCAGGTAGTTAGTTCTAAAAAGGTGAGTTATGAGGGTGGAGTTGGTTAGGGTTAGGAAAGAATTATTGGGCAAGGTAGTTAGTTCTAAAAGGTTGGGCGATGAGGGTTGAATTGGTTAGGGTTAGGAAAACATTATCGGCAAGGTAGTAAGTTCTAAAAAGGTGAGCTAGGGTTAGGGTTAGGAAAACATTATTGGGTAAGTTCTAAAAGGTGAGTTATGAGGGTGGAATTGGTTAGGGTTAGGAAAACCTTATTGGGCAAGATAGTAAATTATAGGGTGACGAGCTAGGGGATGGCCATTTTAGGGGGAGTTTGACAATTTGAAGGAGTCCAATTAGTTTTTGCCCTTTTGGGGATTGAGGGGCCCCCCCGAAAAGCAGTTTGGACAAGCCCCAGCAAGCTGTTGCCTTCCGTGTGCCCTCAGGTCGTTACGGCCCCCCGTGCCCTTAGGGGTTTAGGGAAAGGGTCAAATGGGTGTCGTGTGTGGTGTAAATGGGTTAGGGTTAGGGTTAGGGTTAGGGTTAGGGTTAGGGTTAGGGTTAGGGTTGGGGTTGGGGTTGGGGTTCAGGGTTACCATGTTTATGGTTTATGGCACTGGCCTACTGACTTGGAAATTATTGCAAGGGTTGTAGTAGTTGTGTAGCGGTTGATATTCAATAGATGGAGCTGTTGATCATGTTGGTGGCAGAATGGGGCGGGCGCCCGCCAAGTGAGCCAGAGGGACCTGGTTCGATCCCCTGGCACAGTGGCGGAAGCCCGCCCCAGAGAGCCGCACTGAAAGAAAAGGGGGGGGGGGGCACTGCATCAAAAGAAATATATAAATGTTTTATCTGTAAAGAAGGGGAGAGGGATTATAATAAGAGTGATTGTGGTAAGTGGGCAATGTTGTTGGCCAAATGGGGCGGACATCCACCAAGAGAGCCAGAGGGACCGGTTCAATCCCCCGGTCCAGTGGAAGATGCCCGCCCCAGAAGAGTTGTGATGAGGAGGGGAATGGTGTCATTTGGAGAAAGTAGCAATTTATTGAAAAGCCTGAGGGGGAGAAGTAAGGTGTAATTAAATATGCTGAGGTAGTAATGCTGTTGGCGTAATGGGGCAGACATCCATCCAGTGAGCGGGAAGGACCTGGTTTGATCCTCCAGCACAGCAGGAGATGTCTGCCCCAGAAGGAATGGGCAAAGTGCAAGAAAGAAATATTTTAAGGAGGAAGAGAGAAAAGAAAAAAAAAAAAAAAAAAAAAAAAAAAAAAAAAAAAAAAAGGGGGGTTTGCTGAAATGGAGTTAACAGAAATATTATGATGCTGAGTTTAGTCCTTGTGGAGTGAGAGTTGCCAGTGTGTGGATCCAGTGTTTTTCTGCTCTTTTCCGTTGGTATGTAGACCATCTGTCATTAGATTCCAAGCCGGAGATCGTGAGATTATGAACGGGGTGTAGTTGGAAATGATTGACTAAAGGGGTGGATAGTCTACCTTCCCCAATGTTGTACAGGTGCTGTTTAAGACGGGTGAGAATGGAATGTCGGGTTTCCCCTATGTAAAGCATATTGCAGACTGTGCAGGTGATGGCATAGATAGTATTTCTTGTTTGCAGTGAATGAGTGAGAGATACAGGAAGACTTTTGCCACTATGAGGGTTTGAAATGAATTTGCGGGAAATATATAAGTGTTCATATTGTGTGGGGGAAAATTTTCTATTTTCAGTGAAGGCTGAGTGGACCAGGATGTTTTTGAGGTTTGAATTTTTCCTATAAGCTGTGATGAATCTATAATTGTGGACAGGTGGATATTGCAGTCTCAGGTCCTGGAAATGGGACTTAATTGTTTTGTGAAGGGTTGTATATCTGTGGGAAAAGGTGCTGACAAAAGGAAGAAGTTTGGGCGGGGAACTGGATTTCGGAGGAACAGGGCTGATCTCTCGTGCTGAGTAACAGGTGGGAAGGGCGGGGGTAGTAGGGGTAGGTTGTGTTGAGGAGTAAGATGGGTCCAGGTAAGGTTCTATGAGGGAAGGGTCAGAAGTGAGGTGCACGGATAGAGAAGGTAAGGAGGGGGAATGAGTGGGGTTAGGGAAGGGGAGAAGGAGTGGGGAATGGTTAGGGTGAGAAGAGGGGGGCAGCAGGTCAGGGGAGTGTTGGGGGATAGAAAGGAGAGGGAAGGAAGGGAAGGGGTTGGGGGAGGAGAGAAGGACTGGGGAATGGTTAGGGTTGGAAGAAAGGGGCCGGTCAGGGGAGTGTTGGGGGATGGGAAAGGGAGGGGAGGGAGGGCGGGGGTTAGGGAAGGAGGGAAGGGATGGGAAATGGTTAGGGTTAGGAAACGGGGATGGGAGGTCAGGGAAGTGTTGGGAAATGGAAGAGAAGGGGGAGTAAGGGAGGGGGTTAGGGTTGGGGATGGAAGGAAGGGGTGGGGAATGGTTAGGGTTAGAGGAGGGGGACGGTGGGTCAGGGGAGTGTGTGGGGGTGGAAAAGGGAGACAAGGAAGGCAGGGGGTTAGGGTTAGGAGTGGAAAGAGGGGAAGGGGGATGGTTAGGGTTAGAGGATAAGGACGGGGGGTTAGGGTTAGGGATGGAAGGAAGGGGTGGGGAATGGTTAGGGTTAGAGGAGAAGGACGGTGGGTCAGGGGAGTGTGTGGGGGTGGAAAAGGGAGACAAGGAAGGCAGGGGGTTAGGGTTAGGAGTGGAAAGAAGGGATGGGGAATGGTTAGGGTTAGAGGATAAGGACAGGAGGTCAGGGAAATGTATGGGGGTGGAAAAGGAAGGCAAGGAAGGCAGGGGGTTGGGGTTAGGGGAGGAGGAAGGGGGTGGGGGATGGTTGGGGTTAGAAAAGGGGGAAGGCGGGTCAGGGGAATGTGTGGGGTGAGAAAGGACAGGGAAGGGAGGAAGGAGGTTGGGATTAGGGGTGGAGGAAGGAGGTGGGGAATGGTTAGGGTAAGAGAAGGGGGACGGTGGGTTGGGGGAGTGTACGGGGATGGAAGGGAGAGGGAGAGGAGGAAGGGGGTTAGGGTTAGGGGGCAAGTCCGGGTCATGGTTGGGGTTAGGGTTAGAGGAAAAGGGCAGGGAAGGGGAACAGTGAAGGTTAGAGGGGGAGAGTAAGGGAGGAGGGTGGTTAGGGGTTTTGGATTGTGGTTGTCTCCCCCTGGGGAGATATGAGTATTGTGAAGTGTTGTTAGAGTGAGTGGGAGCGAGTGCAGCCAAAGTGGTGTTTTTTATTGTTCGTAGGAAGCGTTTAGAATAGCCTCTCTGTCTGAGGGCTTTGAAAAGGGTTTGAGTGGCGTGTGAGAAATCAGAGGGTTTGGAGCAGATGCGGTGGAAGCGGATGATTTGAGATTTAATGATACCACGGAAGGTGTGTTTGGGGTGATAACTAGATTTATGGAGAAGTGCGTGCGTGTCTGTTGCTTTGAAGAAAACTTTTGTAAAGAGGCGATTGTATGAAGTGTTGGTGGGTTCAAAATATACTGTGGTGTCGAGAAAATTTACTTGGTTGGAATCAATCGTGGATTTGAGTTTGATGGATGGATGGTGGTTGTTGAGAATGTCCAAAAACTGTTGGAAAAGGGAAATGTCATGGTGCCATATACCTATGATGTCATCCAGAAATCTGAGAAAGAGCAGAGGTTTATGGGGGCACTTGGCAAGTGCTTCTCGCTCCCACTCACTCATGTAGATATTGGCGTATGAAGGTGCAAATCTTTGGCCCATGGCTGTCCCGTGAACCTGTAAGTACTGTTTGTTATTGAATGTAAAGTCATTGTTGGTGAGACAAATTTTGAGAAGGTCCAAAATATGTCCATCTGGTCTATTGGGGTCTGGGTATCGGTGAAATGTGGAATGAATGATTTGTAGGCCGTGTTGGGTGTTTATGTTTGTGTAGAGGCTGTCAATATCCAGAGTGAACAAGTAGGCCTTGTTTGGGACAGCCATGGGCCTGATTATATCGAGAAAGTGATAGGTGTCTTTTATGTAACTAGGGTGCTTTGTGGAGAGGGGGCCTAAAAAGTGGTCTATATACTGGGAAATGTTGTAAGTGGAACTTCCACAGTCCGAGACAATGGGACGACCGGGAGGAACCTCAGAGGGAATTGTCCATGTGGAGGGGTCTTTATGAATTTTTGGTAAAAGATAAAACTGTCGGGGGCGTGGTTGATCCGGTCCAAATAGATAATCTCTTTGTTTAGCTGTGATGAGTTTGCAATGATAGAGGGATTGTATGATGCTTCTGATTTGAGACTGGGTCTGTAATTGCAAGGTTTCTGTTATGGGTTTGTAGTATTTTAAATCTGCGAGTTGTCTATTGGCTTCTAGGAGATATTGTTGTCTGTCTAAAATAACGATTTTAGAGCCTTTGTCTGCCGGTTTTATGATTATATTGGGGTTGTGAGAAAGTTCTTTCAGGGCTCTGCGCTCCTGAGGTGTCAAATTGTCCGGGATGTCTCTTTGGGGACGGTGTGAATGAAGTGATTGCCTGTCGGATAGAATTAGAGTTTGGATGGCTTTATTGGTCTGAGATAAAGCTGGTTCCCAGGTGGATGGGGATGTGAAAAGAGTTTTATTTCCATTAGTTGATTTATGGAAGTGGTCGATGATTTTCAAGCGCCTGTGGTATTTGTGGAGGTCCCTCTGAAGTTCCTCCCAGTCTGAGTGCTTGGGTTTGGGGATAAAAGAAAGTCCCCTTTCCAGGACGGAGACCTGAGTGGATGAAGGGATGAATAATTTTGACAAATTTAAAACTGTTGAAGTGGAGTCCCATCCTAAATTGGGGTGTGCAAGGGGTGGGGTCCTGTTTGAGACTGTATTGGTTGAGACTGGAGTTGTTGGATGGGGGGTAATGACGGTGCCCTGGTGGGTGGGTTTTTGGGGTGGAAAGAAATGCCGTATATCAGACTGTGAAGTGTGAGCATGAATAGTGACCGGATTGGTTTGGGAAGTATCTATAAATTTAGCTGTTTGCACCAGTGCTGGAAGATGGCTTGGGCAGTTGCGGTAGTCCAGTGGATATTGTCGTCGGCAGTCTGGAATGTATCGTGGGGAATTTCAGCCAAGAACGGAAAGTGGGTTGCAATGGTGTTGTTGATTAGCTTGAGGTTTTCCTGTTGTCTGTCTGTAAGGTGAGGTGAAAAGTTAAGTATTGGGAAGTAGATATCTGCATTGGGGAAGGTAGACTGTGCCTGTTTGTAGAGAGCTTTCAGCTGTTTTATAGATGTTTGTTTAGGGTCCTGATCCTTGTTGTTAATTCCTATGGAAAATATTACAATTTTGGTGGCTGGATTGGGTACTGTCTTTTCACATATCTTTACAAAATGATAGAGGTTTGCTCCGGGATAACTGTCCAGTTGAAGGTTGGGGTTGGTGTAATATGGAATCCGTTTAATATTGGAGTCCCCCAGGAAGACTACAGGCCTCCTCACCCTGAAGGACCAGTCCTGTAGCTTCCTGTGGGGTCTGGCCAAGTGTGTTGTTGTTTTGAATTTTGGAGGGGAGGAAAGTAGTGTGGACTGTAAAATGGGGGGGCCCGGGCGGTTGCCGGCCAGGTCCGGCACGGGTTGATCAGTGTGGGAGGGGCCAGAGGAGGCAGGGGCAGTCCGACTGGGCACTGGGACAGGACCAGGGCTAGTTGCAGGGGAGGGTTCAGAGTGGGCATGGGTGGTCATTCTGACCTTCATGGGCCCAATCATCATATGTGTTTCCCCTCCCCTGCGGTTGTTGTAGCCCCGGGAATCTGTTTGCCCATGCACAGTCATCCGGTCCTCCGCCACCTCTGTTGGGGGTGAATCAAAGGAGATGAGATCATTAGCTGTTGTGGAAACATTAGATATTACAGAAGGGGTGGATTTTGACAATGAAATGGTGTCCAAGATTTGATTCTGTATGAATTTAACCTGTTTTGTGGACCTTTCATGGACCTGGGCTGCAACCGCCCGGGCCCTAGTTGGCTCTGTGATAAAGGAATGGTTGGAGTCTGGCTGTGGATCCTGGTTATTGGGCTGTGGAACAGAAGATGGCGGAAAAGAGCAGTTTACAGATGAAGAAGGTGTAAGTACTGTAATGTGGTTGTTTGCGGGGGAGATGGGAGAAAGCTCTGGATCCAAATAGGTAGACTCAGGTGGTTTCTGTGTATGTAAAGAGAATGTGAGGCGCCTAGGTCTCTGGGGTAGGGGTGTAGAAGCCTGTGGCATGGAAGGAATTGGGGGAGGTGTTGCTGTAATTCTGGGTCTGGTAGGGTTGATGGTCTGGTGAGGGAGGCTTTGAGAGGTCTCCCTATATATGGGTAATTGATGTGATTGGGTCTGCCGTGGGGCCTTAACTGTATCAGTATGGTCCTGGGGTGGCTTTAACTTCGCTATGGGTGAGAGGTGATGGGAGGAGCATCTGGGGAGATCTGTCAGGGCTGTGGGTCGAGATAATGGGTTCTGATCCAGTTCCGTTTGTCTAAAATGGCGGGTGAAATCCTCTGTGAGGGTTGGTTTGGGGCCAAGATATAGGGACAGTTTATGGGGAATTTTTGCTCGTGGGAGTGCCGGGAATTCTTCCTCCTCTTCCAAAATGGGGGTGAGGGGTCTGTCTGAGCGGGTGCCTGTGCGGAGAGGAGGTGGTGGGTTGGATATAATCCCAGAAACTGCTGAGTTATGAGGTGGATCCGGTAATGTGTGCGCAGTGTTGACTACAGGTTGTGTGTCCGCAGGGTGAATGTTGAGAATGTCTTCTACCGTTTTTATGGTCGCAGATGTAAGGCGAGTGTAGTATCGTTTCCTAGCCCAGCTGATGGCTATCTGGAGGGCTAGTGGGTTCCGTGGTGTGTCTATCAGGGATGAGATGACAGAAGTATAATGTTCATGTAATATAGTCATATTGTTACGCATCCATACTGTTGTGTTTTGTTTTACCTTAGCTTGAGTGGCTTCGCAGGGCGTAGATGGTTTAATGAAGTCCGTGAGTTTATGGACCTGGCGCATCATTCCTGCAGGGAATGTTTGGGATGTGATGGAAGTGTCTATGATTTCTTTGTGGTGAACTGCTTGGATGAGCTTGAAGTATTGTTTAGTGATATTTCGTGTGGCTGGGTCAAGTGTTTGATAAGGTGTGTGTGTGGTTTGTCTAAGATGGTGTGATGAGAGATGTTGGTGATGGTAAGTATTTTTCTGATGGTATCTATTCACTGTACTAGAGTGTGAATGGGGGTTTGGGTGTAGTGACATGAGCGGTGGTGGTGGTAACAGTGGTTCGCGTCGTGTTGGTGGTGAGTGTGTCTGAGGCCGAGCATTGGTCCCCCCACTGCTCACCTGGCCTGCCCTGGTCCTGGAAAAAAACATGTTAGTTGCTAGGGGGTGGCCTACCTTAGCACGGAGTCGGTGCGTTGTCCTCTTTTGGTCGGGTCAACATTCCAGGTCGTAGATGGAGTTGATGGCTGATGGTTGTAGGCTATTGCAGCAGATTGATACTCAAAAGAGGATTAGTGAGGCAGATGTAGATCCCACAGGGAGGAGCCCGGAGGCCAGAGGAGGCCGAAACCCCCACTAGCAATTAAAAACTATCTTTATTGGTTAAAAAAGGTAAAAAACTGGTAAAAACAAAGTATTAAAACAATTTAAAATAGTGTGTGGTGAAACACACTAAAAGGCTATAAAAAACCAAGGGTGAGGGTCAGTTGAGCAGTGTGAAACCTGACGTTTCGCAGAGGTGCTGCTTCATCAGAGGTATTAAAGGGAATGCTGGCCTCAGTAACTGATATATATAGCCCAGGGATGGGAAATTGAGTTGATGCCCATCCCCAAGCTATGATCATTGGAGGAGGAAGAGTTCCCGGGCGGAGCCATGTTTCAGCTGAGAAGGCTATAGGGTAATTGAACCAGTTTGAATTTTGGAGGGAAAATGGTGGGGAGGGATTGGTTTGAAAAAAAAAAAAAAAAAAAATAAAAAATAAATAAAAAAAAAAAAAAAAAAAGTTTGGGTGGAAAGGCGGGGGGGGGGGGGGTAAAGGAAGCTAATGGCACAGTGGGAAATACATTCATCACTGGTGCAATTTCCCCAAGTCAAAGTTATTAAACTAAGAGGCATGGATCCAGAACTTTCAGGTAGAATATACAGGAGTTGAGGTTTCTATT